>NW_017534442.1:1032146-1051784 GCF_001853355.1 Bactrocera latifrons
GAAACACTAAATTTTACGGAAGAAATGGCAGAAGGAAGCTGCACCCGGGATTGGCGTGGCGTCGCCCACTTATGGACCAAAAACCATATCTCAGGAACTACTCGACCGATTTCAATGAAATTCGGTACATAATAGTTTCTTAACACCCTGATGACATGTACGAAATATGGGTTAAATCGGTTCCCAACCACGCCTTCTTCCAATTTAACGCTATTTTGAATTCCATCTCATGCCTCCTCTGTATAATATATACATTAGGAACCAATGATGGTAGCGGAATAAAACTTTACACAAATACGGTATTTGATGCGAGAGTATAAAACGTTCGGTGACACCCTAACTTAGCCCTTCCTTACTTGTTCATCCTTAGTAATGTCCATACAGATCGCATATGATGCCAGAAAGTTGTGTTCTGTGATTAAGCCAATAAGCGACTTTTTATCGAGCAATGTCCGAAAATTCACCTAGCCCCGCCAATCTTATATCTGATTTCGCTGCCGAGCTTTCCGCTGCAACTTCAATTAACGGCAGATTGAGTATCATTACATGTGCAGCCGTTGGGCTGGTCCTTAGTACCCCAGTTATACACAGAGCTGCAAACCGATATATTCGCTTCAACGGTTTCTTGTATGATATTTTACTGGCAGAGGTCCACCACACCAAATCACCGCAGTGTAACGCCAATGTATAAGAACAGTTGTTGATCTTTGCATTTTCGAGAGCACCACTGGCTTTTTTCAACCTCTCTTCCACATCGCAATTGCACGTCAGTTTGTTGTTCAAAATTATTCCCAGGGACTTGGTAACATCCAGGATTTCGTGCCTTATTGTGAAGGATACCATATCCCTGTTACCGTCAATTACCTTTAAGTTAGCTGATAATGCACCTCTAATGTAGGCATCTAGATCTGTGTGTAACTTTCCACACTTTTCACAATATATTTACTCATTTAATTAGATAGATTAATTTTGTCGCCTTCAAAGTGGTCCTCAATCCTTATTATAAACGTAACTAGTGCTTCTTGTAACCGTCGAAATGTCATCTATGCTTGTAAAATGACGATTCTCTTTATTTTTGGAAAAAAGAGCGATATTTGGCCAATAGGGAGGCTGGGATATCGTAACGTTATTTTGGCTAACAATTCACACAAAAGTAAAGAAGTATGAGCTTTTAGCAAATCACAGTTGAATATTTTCAGCTCCTTCAGCGAGTTTTGTTTTATCTCTTCGATCGATTGAAACCGGGTTCCACGGAGCGGCAATTTCAGATTGGGGAACAAGAAAAAATCACACGGAGGTTAATTTGGTGAATACGGTGGTTGATTGATGGTATTCATTGCCTTTTTGGCTTTAAATTCGGGCACAATTTTCGCTCGATGCAATGGTGCATTATCATCGTTTAATGTTTTTCCCTCTCTATTCCAAGAATTGTTGATCTGTTGATCTCTTTTTGAAAAAATGCAGCTTTTGTCACCCAATACAATTTTAAATTTCATTTTTTTTTTAATATTTTCACTATTTGAAGGGGTAGTCCAGAACGAGGCGTGTTTTCAACGATTTCTGTCTCGTCTTGGGAGAACTATAATATAACTAAATCGCTGTAAGGTTTTTTTCATTCACACCGATTGCGCAAACGACAATTTCTTTATTATATATTGTTATCTGTTGTAAGAATCGAATTATGGCAAATTTCTCGTCAAAATATTCATTAGTATTTAAGATACGCGTCGTTTTGTGAGACTCTAAAAGTGAATTCGTCGATTTTTACTATGTCTGAATTTATTGAATAAAGAAGTACGATTAAATTTTGTTTGCGAAGAAATGAAAATCGCTGATTAACTATTAGAGACATTGCTGATGCTTTGAGCATGTCATTTGAAAGACGAATGCCATGTTGACAGTACTCTTCGATTAATTTGGTGTGGTCACCACACTGTGGTGCATTATAAATTATTATGCGTCGTTTAAATGAAGCTATTCGCTTCAAGAGGCCATCTCATACTGCCTTGGTTATTTGTGATCATTTCGCCAAAAATTCGACAAATATTGTTCCGAAACCACCGTATTTGTCTGATTTGACCCCGTGTGATTTCTGGCTGTTCAGCAAATTCACATGGCCACTCCGAAGACACCGTTTTCACTTAATTGAGGGTATGAAAGTTGAATCGAAGAAGGCTCTGATGACTGGAAAATTCGTTGACATGAACGTAATGAAATGGATTTGCAAGAATAAATAAATATTTTAAAAATATATCAAAATTCACCTTTGTTATTCTGAAACCGGCTTTGTCTCATTTTAATATATTAAAAAGGATTGATTGTTATCCGGTTTGGAACCATTGGGCTGTTATTAAACTTAATTTGAAAGAAAACGAGAAATCGCGAAATCTCACACATATATTTAAGGATGCATTTATGCGTATGCAAATATTTGTATAGCTGAGCGGGTAAATATTTCTTATTCAATAGATTTCAGCACACGAAAATCGCCTCAATATGTTTTAAAAAAATACTAATCAATCAATTTAAATACTCAAACCAGAATATGAAATTTGAAGCTGTCAAGTAATAAATATCCCCAAAAACCACAAGTAACCAATTACACGAAGATCGAAATAATGAGCAGAAAGAAAATAAATTACAAAAACATGTCTGCATTTTGAGCCAACGAAAAATTGCAAAACAAAGAAAAAAGTATAAACCTGAAGTGTGTAAATATGTATGTATATAATTTAATGGGATAATCGAGAAGTAATGTGGAGAGTAATATAATATAAATACAATTATCGCTTGCAAGAAAAGCGAAAGGCGGACGAAGCAGAGAGCGGCTGAAAATTACAAATATGACGGCGGCAAAACGCGACCAGTAGAAAAACGCCAAAAAAGCATTAGAGAAAATAGAATTCATAAAAACTCATTGAGGGCGTGTTCTAATTGGATTTATTTCAAATATTATTAGCAACAACAAAGCAGTCGTGGGATCGCCGTTTATACGGCTTATGGGTGCGTACAGTGCCATAAGGAAAAAAGTAAGAATTGCCGAAGACATTGAAAAAGTGGTTGAAAAAGACGGTTAGCGAATAAAAAAAAACGWCAATATAGCAACAACAACAATAACAACAATGCACGAAGAGCCTGCTTGTAAAAAATAGACGGGCAAGAAGTGAAATAACGCAAAAACTCGCATTAAACACGCCCACATCAAACAGCAGCAACAACAACCAACGGCAAGGGACAGAAATGGCGTTTTTGCGCAAATACCGGTAATATTTATACTTTTTAGTCGTGTTCTTCTAACTGGCTAAGCGAGCAGAGCCGGCAATTTGGTTGAGAGCAACACGCCAACAACACTAGCGTAGCGGTGGAAGGGAGACGGAGCAACTACTCGTGAGAGAGCGTGTGGTCGTGCGTGAGTGAGCCCAAAATTGGGTGAAATATAACGAAAACATAAATTGGGCGTGTTGGCGTTTGAGTGCAGTTGCACAAAGTCACTCAAAGAGAGCACGCCAAATTCTTATTGAGCGTTAAGAGCATTTGTTTTTCATTTCAAGCTTTTTATAGCGCTCAGGATGCATGGCGTAAATACCGTGAGTCCTTAACATGTAGCGTGCAGCTTTTTTCAGGCGATTGCGACTAAAAGAGGGTTGTGTCCTTGCTGCCATAATTAATTTTAGTATTTTGGTCGTTAACGAAAAAAGCTGCCACACATTGGTACGTCAGAGCGACATAATTGTGCTATTTGTTATTCTATTTGTTGGTGTATTTTGCGAGCCGAAACTGTTGCACCGATATTTGCATTGAAAGGATATTCGTGAGCTTTTTGCCAATAATTCATACGGTAATGAGGACGCGGTGCACGCAGGCATGCACTTTTGTATGTAACAGTTAATCTTCAGCTGCAACATTATAGCAAAATTGAACTATTTTCGTGACAACTTACAATTATCAAATCTATAGCCGTATTTAGGATGAAAATTCTCCTTGTCACTTAGTTTGATTATCTAACTGAACACAAAGATCAATCCTTCACGCAATATAGACCAGAGTTTGGCTTTGAATACGCCAACAACCTGAAAAAAGTCCATATCTTCCTTCTTAGCTTTAGATCTAACTGATCGAGAGAATTAAAAACTACTAATTGTACTCTGAAGTTAGTATATAAAGATTGCCACGATATGTGTAACACCAAGAGGAAACCTCAGAGATCCTATAAAGTACATATGACAGTATGATCAACCTGGGAGAGAAGGGCTCAAGTCACACTAAAAGGGGGGATAAAGTCTTCGCGGCAGGGAATGTTGGTGACATAGCTATTAACGCAGATAAAAAAAAAGATCAATATACATATACGTCTTTACATGTCTAGTACATGTAAACCGGCTACCAGGCCACAAGGACGTCTCAGGAAACAAAATAGCGGAAGAGATTGCCAAAAGTGTCACCGTTTAGCTATCGAACCAATTCAGAAGATACACAAGTCGCCAAAAACTATACATGGCACTTCCGAAAGGCCAAGCTCATATACAAGGGAGTAGAAGGAAAATATCATTATTTTTCTCAGACGGCTTCGAAAGGCTGCTAGGCATCACATGCGAGCCGTACAGGTATAGGTAAATTCTTATACACAGCCGTATTCAAATTCAAACATCGCTGCATAAAGGCAGCTTCTTTTCGTGCTGTCAAAAGCAGGTTTGAAATCGACGAAGAGGTTGTGCATGCCGATTCTCTCTTACGGGTCTTTTCCAACATTTGGCGGATGGTGAATAACTGGTCAGTTCTTGATTTTTCAAGTTCAAAGCTATACTGATAAGGTCCAATCAGTTTGTTGACGGTGATATTTAATTTTGCACTCAATATGCTCGATTTTGAGGAGACTTATTCCAGTTGGCGCAGATTGTGGGGTCTCCCTTTTTGTGGATTGGGCAAAGCACACTTAAATTCCAATCGTCGCGCATGCCTTCGTCCGACCATATTCCACAAAGAATTCGATGCATGCTTCTTATCAGTTCTTCGCCGCCGTGTTTGAATAGCTCGGCCGGCAATCCATCGGCCCCCGCCGCTTTGTTGTTCTTCAGGCGGGTAATTGCTATTCGAACTTCTTCATGGTCTGGTCCATCGTCATCGTTTAGGGAATCGGGTTCGTCTTCTCCTGGCGTTATACTTTCACTGCCATTCAACAGGCTAAAGAAGTGTTCCCTCCATAAAATATAATATTATGCTCTGGGCATCAGTCACTAGATCACCTCTTGATCCTCTTTTGGTAGAACTTTTGAGCATTATCCGCGTCGGGCCGCTCGTCGAGCAAAAACTCGGCCTAGATATCTACAAACTTCGTAGTTCAAGGAACTGGATGTAGTATCAGAAAGTTGAAGTCAACTTCACATCATATTAGTAATGAGTACCCATCTGGTACTATACAGGACCTGTATGTCTTTCTATTGAAAAGAAAAGTTTGATGGTTTCAAAACATCTTCTTAAATTGATTTTATTGTATTTAAGGATATGTATAAAATATTAAGAACCAAAAATCAATGCAAAAAGATTGTACGTTATTCCTCGTTTCGAACGACATCTACATAATGCGGTAGCACATAAGCGGCTCACGTACCATATTATTTTTTTCGTTGCCCTTTACTTAAAAATCATAAGCGGAGAGAAATGATGTTAAGGAATTATATGGGTTTCTTCGAGTAAAAATAGTCTTTTTTCAGCAACTTTTTCTCATATTAAAAATTAAATATTTTATTAGAAGCGATCAGTTAACGGACTCATCAAAAGAAAGTCACAGTGCATGTTGACTAACTGGAGGAGATTATTCATGGCTACATTTAGTCGCAAGTCAAGAAGTTTCGATATAGCATTATTCACAGCTTTCTATATAAAGAAAGAGGATTATGGCTGGTATAAAAACACTTGTTGTCCTCTCTCTTAACCTGAAGTAGAACCAAAACTGCAAAGGAATTTGGATTACTGTATTATTATATCTAACTCTATTTGACTGCTGTTACAAATATCCGTTAGGCAAACAAACTATAAAGAATCGCTGCAATATGTTTCCCTCAAAACTTGTAACAAAAAACCCGTAACCAGTGAAAAAATTGCAAAAGGATAATGTAAAAAATGAAAATGAAGATTAAAGACTGTAGTAAAATCAGTCATAAGGACCAGCAGTACCGAAAATAGTGCAAAGTAACAAGAAACCGGAAGAGCGAAAGAAAGAGGAAGGAAGCTAAAACACATGCTCAAGCACTGCTGATTTTTACACGCTCATAAATTGCAAGCTTGCTGCACGTAGCCGCGCGCCAAGTGCAACGGCAGCAGCGCACAAGATTGCTGCCACGCGTGTGAGATGGTATGATGCTGCGCTGCAGTCCGCGCTTACAGCATAACTAAAAAAAAAATTGTTGCAAATAAATGTATGTATGAACTCGTATAATAATGTAGAAGTTGAATGGTGTGCTGATGAGATTTGAGAATATTAAATATATTTAATATCTGTTTCTCATATAGTACCTATATCACTACTTATTTAATATCTTATGTATTCGCACTCTAAAGGTATCTTTGGCACAATGGTCGGTGAATTCAGCCTCCACGATAAAACATTCTCAAATAGGTTGAAGCTGAATGACCTCGCCGCGTCCCGAAATATGGTTATCTGTAGTACTATGTAGATTCCAGAATAAGAGCATACATCAAGCTACCTGGCTGTTTTCGGATCGAAAAGCCGCCAACCAGAAGTTGTGATAGACGGAAGACACGTCTCCAGTGCTTTAAACGTGCGTACGCTCCGAGGTCACATCGACTCAGACCACTATCTTCTTGCAGCCTCGATATGCACCCGTCTCTGTGCAACAAAAAGCGCATGTCAACCAACACAAGAAAGGTTCGAGCCACTATCTCTGAATTTGGTATCAGCACTAAACTAATATGGCTGTGTACACTTACGTTGAGCAATACTGAAAGCTTTGTCAGGATCGCGAAGAACCTATTCGAGCCGTTCGATACCAAACGAGGTTTCAGACAAGGCGACAACTTATCGCACAACTTCTTCAACTTAATGCTGGAGAAAGTTATTCGAGCTGCTGAAAGTTTAATCGAGCAGGTACAATCTTCTATAAGAGTATACAGATGATATGGATATCATTAGCCTCAACATCCGTGTTGTAGGTTCTGCTTTCTTCGGACTGGATAAGAAAGCGCAACAAATGGGTCCCTTCGAACGAGGGCAACTCTAAATATCTCTAGTGATCAAACAAACAGTCGTCGCACACGCGACTTGCATCCCACGTCATTGTTGACAGTCATAAATTCGAGGGCGTAGATAATTTCGTCTATTTTCGAACCATTTGGAACCAACAACAATGTCAGCCTAGAAAACCAAGGCAAAAGAAATAAGCAAGCAATTGAGAAGTAAAGTCTCTCTCGATGAGCAAAGACCAAACTCTTTGGGCGATGACAACATCTGATAAGCAATGGCGAATATCGCAATCGATGGAGCTGTACGAAATGTACGACGGCATCGGCATAGTTTTGCAGATAAAGAGACAGCGGCTACGCTGCTAGCTCATGTCGTCCGAATGGATGAAAACCCTCCAGCACCGAAAGTATTCGACGAATACGTCTGCCGGGGTAAGCAGAGGAAGGGGGGAAGTGCAGGTTACTTCGTTGGAAAACGCAGCTGGACAAGGACCTGGAAGGAAAAGAAAAGGAAGAACGGCTGGCGCGCTGTTGTTAGCTCGTCTATAACCGATATATAAATGTCAAAACCACATCTAAACTTTGTTGGCTAGTTTGACAGATATATCTTTAGGAAGTGCTGTTCCTTTAATAAGAGAAGTTTCGAGAATAACCCAGGTTTTAAGTTAGATGTCGATGTATATTTAGATATCGAACTAAAGTGATATCGATCACGCAGTGAATTTTGTGTGATTTGATAACAGAAGCGATATTTCTTTAGAACTTTCTATAGTCACTTTGTACATATTGAAAGCTAGTGGGGGAAGGGAATAAAAAATGTTAAAGCCGCGATTACCAGCAGCAGAAAAAATTAGTAAACACGCCTCACTTTGTATTGGACTTCCGCTCCCACTGCGCACTCACACAAGTGCCACACTCGCACTCGCGCATACAAACCTTTAAGTGTGTGTGTGTGTGTGTGTGATTGTATGTGCATTTACCTGGTTTTTGCGCACTTCCGTTTCTTGGCGCGCTGTTTTCTGCTATCAATTGCTTTGGGCGCACATTAGCGGAAGGGCAAAAGAAATCGAGCTGCGGAAATAGTCGTGGAAGCATAATAAAAATCAGAGCTAAATAAAAAGGAAAATAAATATTGAAAACGAAAGGCGAAGCGAAAACATTACAGTTGAGCGTGGTAACAAAAAATATGTGGACGCATGCGGAGCGGAAGGGGTGGTCGGAGCTGACAGCAGAACAGCGCGACGGCAGCGCCGTTGCTGCGCTACTGGCGACGCCACCGCGTATGCCGTTAACAAGTGGGTTAAGGGATAATGTTTTGTGCGCCAAACCGTTATGCTTGCGTCGCAACTCCTCGTCGTGCATATGTATGTGTGTATATTTTTTCTTCGCGTCTCCTTTAACACACTTTTGCGCCATTTTATTTTTTCCTCACTGTAATATATTTTTTTTCGATTACAACAATTTCCTTTTTTCGAACGTCGCCGTTTTTATTGCGGCCAAATTCATTGGCAACAATATGTGCAAGCGTATGTATGTCTGTCTGTCTGTCTGTCGGTGTATGTATGTATGTTTTAGGTATTTATTTGAGTTTGTGGCGTGTGTTGCACGTGTATTTGTGTTGATAGCTCAAGTGTTGTTTCCATTTCTTCTATATGCTCTGGCTCAATGCGCTTATCGGTGTGTTTGCAGCGTAGCGCGACGTCCTTGACGCGACTTTTGTTGCTTGCCACTTGCCACTCACCCATTAAACGTGCAACAGCACTGCACTTGCTGGCACAACACACTGCCACTTACGCGTGCAACCTCAACCTTTGCACCATTCTCTGCGCTATTTCGCTGTTGCCGCTCTTCTCCTCACATTCATGTTGCAATTTTTTATATGCACTTCGATATTTATTTCTTCCCACAGTCAGTTCCTGCAACCACCGCTTCGTTGGTTGTTGGCATGTGGCAGCGTGCTAAGCATCTATATAGTATACCAGTATGTCTGTTGCATGCTTGTGGCTGTGTGTGTAAATACATTTATACTTTCATTCATGCATTTCTTTTCCTTTGCTGTCATGCCACATCCTTAGAAAGAAAGTACGCGGTCGCTTTGCGATTTCCTTCAATTGCCACACGGCATGTGGCGGTGTTGGACGTGTGTGGCGCATTTTCTTGCGCGCTTACTGCAGAAAATGAGTTCTCATTTAATAACATGCATACATACACGCCTATATGTATGTAGTGTTGCATGAAATTTGTGGCAGTGATAAGAAAGTGCGAGCTGAAAGTTGCGTTTACGCATAGTGTTGTTGTATGTTCAAGTGTCGTTGCGTGGAAAGTGGAAAGCGGGTGACGCGGCAGGGGTTGTAATGATTAGCAAGTAGCAGCTACGCGCAAATGGCTGGCATAAATCGGAAATGCCGTATACACGATGTGAAAAGTGAAATCTGCTGATCGCAGAAGAAAGATTGTGAAGCTATATATATATGTACATATACATACGTGTATATGAGTTCTCAGTTATTAAAGGAAATATGTTTTGGTTTTGTTTTTCTACTGCATGTTTTTGTGAAATGCGATTGTGAATGCGAAATACGAACTGATGAGATGACCTTACGTTGCACTTTTTAATAAGAGGGGGAGAGAGAAAAAGATACAGATATATTTCCGAAAAAAATCTTCGACTGATTGCGTCTTCAAAATTCAATAGCTGAAGAAACACAAGAAAACTATTGATTTCAATATATAAAAATCTAGTACGCGGTGAATATTCGTTGGATCATTCTGAAACTGGTTTCGTGTCAGCGATTTTTACGGTGTAATTTTTAGGGATTCTACAAGTTTTTTCGTCAGTTTCTGAGTTATCCGTATGAAATTTTCATATTCTGTTGATCATTTGACTGAGTCGGCCAGATCGGACAACTGCATCATACATATATCTCTCACATAACCGATTTTTCAGTTTTTTTTCAACTTCAACTTAGACAAATTGTGCAGAATGACCCACAGAACATTTCCCGAATACTTAATTTCATAAAAACAAAGTCGATCTGCTCTAATGTACTTAGAGATCGCAGTGAGAATTGTTCAAAATGTCAACTTTAAAGAGTTAAAAGACATTTCTTTTAATCGAAAAATTACTTAGTGATAACACTTTCTAATATTGTGGTCTGCAAAGTGTCGAAAAGTTCTAAATTTTCATAAAATTATTAAATGCATATAATTACACCATAAAATTTTGGAATTATCCAGGAAAAATTTTAGGGGTTATTTAAATTTTTGTTTTAAATAATAACATAATATTTTAAAGTGACGTAATATTTTGACAAAAAATAATAAGATTTTTAGTTTTAATTGTTTTTATGTTATTAATATTTTTTTTTTCTGGAAAATAATATATTTATTTTTGGAAATTATGCCAAAGAGTAGTGAGTGAAATACAAATAACAATAATAGAAAAACCTAATTTGAAACAAAAATTTTAAATCCTTCAAAAATAGTTAAAAATGCAGTTAATATAAAATAAATATATTTGAATAAAAAATATATACGTTTGCAATTTTGTATGTATGTATTTGTGTTTGAGCATATGAATAAATCAACAACAGCGAGCACAGCAACACAATCGCAAGCATTTACTTCTTTCCGTGCACACCATATATACACACACATATGCACATGCATACGTATGAAGTATGTGCATTACAACAACAACGCTGCGTCAAGCTTTGCAAAAACCCAATAAAGAATTTATGTTGAAAAAGTGTTCGAAATAAAGCAAGCAATACGAGTGCAGTAGAATAATAAAATAACAACAATAACAATAAAATGTCAGCAAAAATACAACGCCCTTACATATCGCAGCTAACGGATGCATCTTGTGTAGCACGTTTGTCAATGCATAGCGTGTGCGCCCTTGGCTGTTACCATTTCTGTTGTCACTGACGATGCAGTGGTCTGCAGCATATGAAAAAAATAACACACACTTACAAATAAACCTACTTGTTATACATATGTATATATATATACTAGTATGTACATTTGTACATAAATAACTAAAATACAAATATAAATATTATACAAACAAATGCACGACTCCCCTCCATAAGCTAATGCTTCTAACACAACATATGTACATATGTATGGGAGAAAAAGTTGGCCCAGCGAGTAAAGTCAAAGGATAGAATATTATCCTTTAAAAAAAAAATTAGAAAAAGAAGTTAACTTTCGTTGCATTGAAGCTTAACAATTAAGAAAAGTTCCCGTACAAGAACTTTATTTTTATCGGTCAGATTGTATGACGGCTATATGTCATGATGGTCCGATTTAGGAGATAAGTTCGGTAATGATACTACCGCCTTTGACAAAAATGCATGCTATATTTCGTAAATATGTCTTCCCAATTAAAAAAAGTAGTTCTCATATAAGAAGAGGACTTCGATCCTGGGTTGATATCGGCGGTTCCGACAAAGAGCTTCTAGGGGATAAAAATACCTGTGTCCAATTTTAAACTTTAACTCAAAACCTGCAGGACTACTTCACCTTTAACCCCACGGATTTATAGACATATAGACGAACATGGCTAAATCGATTCAGCTCGTCTCGCTGATCATTCAGATATATTTTGAGGGGTATACGACATTTCCTTTTGGGTGTTAGAAACTTCATGGCAAGGTTAATATAACCTGTTCGGGCTATAAAGAGAATATTAACAAATTTATATTTTTGTACAGCAAACTGTCTCTTGAAGGACATTAACCGAGCAATTCTCTTCTTCTCAGAGCGGAAAAAAAGCTTCAGAGAGCTTTTATGTGCGCCTTTAGTATTTGTGTCTGAAGTTCAGAAATCCCATATTCCTCAGTGGATCATTCGCTGGTCTGGATAATTCTCTTCTTCTCAGAGTGGAAAAAACGCTTCAGAGAGCTTTTATGTGCGCTTTTAGCGGTTGTGTCTAAAGTTAAAATTTTCCAGTGGATCATTCTCTGGTTGCTTTAGCTTTATTGGCTTTCCGTTGCCAACTTGAGAAAGCTTTAGTCGATTCTTATTTCCGAAACTACTCGAAAAATAATATATTGCAAGGCTTATTTTCAAAACAGTTAAATTAATTTTTGTTATTTGCAATCACTTTTTCTACAATCAATTTTGGTTGATTGTGGTTGAGTGATAATATGATTAAGCTTTATTAAATATCACTGATATTAAGCTTTAATAGAGCTTTGATAAATAGCTTTGATATTAAGCTTTAATTACGTTTTAATAAATATCTTTTGATATGAAGCTTTAATAGAGCTTTCAAGTACAGATTTGATAGAATTCAGTGGAAGTTCAATTAACCTACAGAAAAAACTGTCTAGTTTTAGGCGATTAAGTTCATTTATAAATTTTTATCACGCTTATTTTTCGCTCACACAACTTTCGGCAGTGAATTTCTACTTTGTAACTTAGTATGATTAATGTAAAAAATAATCTCAAATTATGTCATTATTATGCCTCTCTGCTAATAGTTCTTCTCACTGACTTCGAGAAAGGAGAGAAAGCTTTTATATTTTTCCAGAATGCTTTCACTCATTTTCAATCAACCACAAAGCACAGCTGTGGAATTTGTATTGAGACAAGCTTCAAAAGCATTATTTCATAAAATGTAGCATAGTTTTAGGCAATACATTTCTTTTGGCCATATATTAAGCAGAAAACTGTAAGTAGATATTAAGAATATATTAGGTGTATGTATGTATATAATAAATCATCTGTAAATATGTTGCCATTACTAGTGTAAAATTGTTGGCTTTGTTGTAGCTTGTAGTATGCGCTAGGGCGCCACTTTCTTCGGGATCGAAGCTGCTATGGGTGGTAGTAGCACCGATCTATGCACATGTATAAGCCAGTGTGTAGCGTCTTTAAGAATATTGCAACGTCTTAAGGAAACGCGAATACAAAACAGAAAAAAAATCTACGAAATGCGCACACGAGCGCTTAAAGACGCTGCAGCATATACGAAAATATTCTATATACTGTACATATGTGTACACAACAGCGCTTATGGCAGCAACTTAGACGGGGAAACAGAGGTAAAACATAATACACACAGACGGATAGACCCATACATACATACATATGTACAGTGCATGAGCGCGAAAAAATGTAAGTAAGAAAGGCGCTGAAGGAAGAGTCTGAAAACGCGAGGGAAAAAATAAGCTTTTGCGCTAAAAGATTGAAAGGAGAAAAACAGGTATGGGTGTGAGTGTGTAGCGGGAATGTGGGTACAGTGGAAGCGGGCAGCAAAAAAGCGCGCGCGCACACACACAAGCGGACAAACACATGAGCAGTGGCGTTTGATATAAAAAAGTGGCCAAGCAAAATGGTTGTGTGCAGCGCAAAGAAAATCAATCTACTCGCTTGACGGCGCTCCTCAGCTCCTGCCGCTGCGGCAACGCCTGCGATTATCCTGGCAGCGACGGCGGCAAACAGACAAGCAGACAATTGCGGCAACATGTTTAGCTGTGCATATGTTTGTATGTACATATGTACTTATAAATGTTTTTTTTTTCTTCTTCTGCGCCACATATTTTTTCCATTTTATACTGCATTTTTTCACTGCGCATTTTATTACTTTGCTTTACTTTTGTTGTTGTTGTTGTTGTTACTACTGTCGCTACGCTTTTTTTGCACGCCACCGTTTTTGTTCGCCAGCGTTACAGCTGCTGAATTTCCTGCACTTGTCGTGCGCTCCTTGCCGCGCCGCCACTTCACAGCCGCTTGCTGGCGTTGTAGCGTTGTAGCGTTGGCGCTTTTTATCTTAGAAGAAAATGCTGCACTGCAGCATGAAGCGCTAAGAAAAAACACTACAACAACAACAACGAGTGCAATTGTAAAATATGTACTTATACTATGTATGGGAAGGAGTGAAATGTGCAAACAAAAACAATTTCAAAGCAACGGCAAGTGAAATAAAAAGCGGGCAGATTATGAACAAAAAGGATATGGGGAAGCGAAAAGCAGTTGGAGCATTGGCACAATGCGGAGAAGAAAAAAATGAGCAACAAAATGGAGCAGCAGGCACACACACACACAAAATGGAATAATAATAAAAGCGTGAAAAAATAAGCAGAAACAACAGCAAAAACACATACTCAAATATAGCGACAATAATAATGCACCGCTGCTGTCAGCGAAGCGCGCAGCGGCCATTCTCATTGCTGGCACTGCCGTGGCAGCCGCTGCCGCTGATGTCCTTACACCAGTCGGCAGAGGCAGGAGCTGAACAGCGAAACGTTGAAACGGTGAAACGGCAAAAGAGCTCAACGGTTCGGTTTCTCATATGGCAGAGAAGCGTTGTGGCGGTCGTACGTGCATGCCACAAACGTGGCACAAGCGACAGGCACTGCACTGCAGTGCAGCAGTCCCGGTATCAGCAACAATTGGCAAATATAACAAAATGCAGTGGCGAAGGCTGTCAGCTTAATAACAATTAAAACATTTGTGTTGAAAAAATTGTTCAAAATGTAATTCAGAAACAATCAAATGTGCGTGTGTGTCAAAGTGTTTATCTTGTCTCGTGTGGCATGCACCGTTATCACTTGTACATATATGTATATATTTCATCTGCAGTTTGGTTAGCACTTTACTGTTATTAATTTACGAACGGCTAGCCGTACGCGCCGTTTGTTGCGCTTGCACCGCGCGTCTCTGCGCCATCGAGTGCCGCAGCGTCGCAGATGAATGTAAACAAAGTGCGTGCTCGTGATGCGTAACTGTGTTGGTGTTGGTGTTAGTGCGGGAAAGTGTGACTTGTCTGCTTACTGGTGTGGCAAGTATCCGAGAGTGAAAGTGCAACTCAAAGTTTGCAGTGAAAGAACAAAATGTGGCAGGCGGCATATTGCAGTTGTGCGTGCAGCAGAGTACATACGGCAGAAGCAGCACGTGTGTTCGGCAATATTCGAATGTTGAAAAAATTGATGTCGAACAGGTTACAAAAGAGAAACGGTGATAAAACGGTGATAATGAAATAACGCATGCCTCTTTGGAATTTCGTTATTAATTAATATGCGGTGCATTCTAAAGCCAACGGGACTTTTGGTTGAAACAAATATTTTTAGTTTTGAAAAAAAAAACTGATTTCAATGTCGGATTTTAATTTTTTGAAGGTTTCGTGTTTTTTGACTTTCTCTCTCCTTCAACGAAACTCGTATTTTGAATTGAGTTGTGGCTGTAGACGAAGCATTTGATCGACGCAAAAGATTCTTTACAAGAATTTGATTTGGGTCGGTCCGTTTTATAGCAGCTTTAAGCCATAATGATCCCAAGGACTATTTAGCCTCTTGGGAACCAAAGCACGTGTCCAAAAAAAAAAAAAAAAAAAAAAACTGGGAGACTAGTTCGGGTATAAATAGACTTAGACTAAATGAATAAATTAAATTAAGTAAAAAATTGCTTCACTAATTTCTGAACAAGTGCGTTTAATGCTCCGCAATGTACTTCTAAACCATTTCATGCACGAAACCATTTCAACTTCGCCATTTGTTCTGCTCCTTCTCTGAAAAATTGGCACTTTTCTCAATCAGAGCTTCAAATCTAATGCAATAAATACACCAACATTCCAATCGGGCTCGGTTGTGTGTGCTTTCTGCGTATAATTTGCGCTCTCTTCGTTGCTCACTTCAATGGTGTGTAGCGGCATTGTTTATTTGCTCTATTCTCTCTATCCAAATTCAGTAAATATGTGCGTCGTCTTCCAGCCTGTTGTTGAGCAAGGTCAGTTCGCCTGTACGCACCTCCAGATGTATGTATGGTGGATGAGTGATAATTTCACGTAATACAATTATATACGCGTATATACATACATAAATGCTGATGACTATTATGCATGGCGTCACTAATGTTGCGTATACGCCGTGTAGGTGCATGCGAAGTTTGGAGGAAGATTTTTTATGCGCAACGAGGGTCGTGTTTGTTTGCATATTTTTGTGCGTGTATTTGAAGATTCTGTTGTGATATATAATAACACAGAGAGAACAAGAAGGTATTGAATATTTTCAAAATGATTAGCTATAACAAATCGAGGGAAATTATTACTTCAAAATCAGTTAAAATTAATATAACGTCACTTAAGGTGCAAAATAACGTAAGAACACTTTTCACAAGTTATATAAAGATATAATTAAAAACAGTCACAAGCAAAATTTGAATTTTGTTTTGATTAATTTTTTCTTAATAATTAAAGCTGACATCCAATCATTTTATTGAGTTCTATCTTTGCGTTTTTCCATATTATTACGATTTCTTCACTTTTGGTCATCTGAAAACAATTTAAGGATAATTTATGAATGTCTTTTAGCATTAAAAAAAAACTGTAGTTGTTAAGGAATTCAACTTTTTTTATTTAATGAGAATTACAATCAATATAAATAAGTTCTTTTGCAGAAACAAATTCGATGAACCCAATTTTCGAGGGCTTTTTCCAATTAATCAAGTCTTATATCATAAATAGCACGTTCTAATGCTCGAAGAGAGTCTGATTTATAACTACAAACCAAAAACTTCAAATAATCGTACAAGAAGTGATCTAATGAAATTACAAACCAACTTCTTGGAGACCATTAAATGTCAAAATTTCTTGAAATAATCGAATCTCTGAACGTTTTTTCGCAAAAATTCGATTTTTGCTCGTGCTGTGTGGCACGTAGCCTCGACTTGTTGAAAATAGATGTGGGCAAGATCAACTTCTTCCAATTGCGGCCATAAAAAGTTGGTTCTCATCGATCTATACCATTGATACTAACAGTGTCAATAGCTTCATTTCGAAAGAAGTGCGGACCGATGATTTCACCACACCAAAAACCAAACCAAGCTGCCAATTTAGGGGAATGTAATGGTTGTTCATAAAAAATTTGTGGATTTTCTGCGCAGCAGAATCGACAGTTTTGTTTATTTACTGCACGACTTAGATGAAAGTGATCCTCGTCAAAGAATATGATTTTATTAACAAAAAGCGTTATCGTTTTCAAGTTCTTCCACGGCAAAATCAGCAAATTCACGAAGTCCAAACGCTTCAATTATTGAGAGAGAACAATTTTATTCGGATGCAAACCCAAATCCTTTCTCAATATCCGCCAGGTTGCGGTTTGAGACAGTCCAATTCTTGAGCTTGAGCTTCTTGGAATTGATAAACTGCGGTCCTCAGAAACCACTGCCAGAATGACAGCAATTTTTTCATTACTTTGGGCGATTCTTTGTCTTATTGAAAAACCCGTTACCCCGGTGGTGTTTCAACCATTCGGACTACATGGCCTAGTCAGCGACTACGAGAACCTAATCCCGGAAGGAAATGGATTAGATAAGTTGTGATCGACGTCATCCAACGATAGGCCTACGAAACGTGCTGCTTCGACGGGATCAGACCAGCGGGAAAAGAGTGTCAGATGAGTTGGGTATGCTAGACATGCAAAGAAGTAGCTAGTGTCATGCGGAGACTCATTGCACGCTGGACTTATATTAGATATGTATGTCAGAGTCTATTCTGGATAAGTAGGAGTTTTATCTGTTACAGTACCCATCCACCTGTACGGGGGACCCCCCTTGGGTTGGGGGGGAACCGAATATACCCGTGGTAAGGCATGCCTGTCGTAGGAGGCGACTAAAATCCAAATGCACTATGTCTGACATTTCAGGTCTTTGTTTAAATGTCATCATGGTCTAAAGTCAGAGTAAGTGCTATAATATTAGCTTGAAATGATATTATAGTTTTTATATTAATTCCTAAAATAAATTCATTTGTTGTTCAAGCAACAAATGTCACCACCCACCCTAACCAATTGGAACCAAAGTATGAGTGTATGTGGCGGCACGCATGCTTTGGTTCTCCAGAGTATGGTGCAGGTGCACGCACTCATGCTTTGGCGCGCTGATCAACACATTGTTTTGATCTATGTGCTTCTAGCAATAGAAAGCACCGTGGCGTTAGGCCTTCGCAGGCAGGAACTCACGTTAAACTACAACTTACTCTGTTACAGTACCCAGAACGAAGCTGCGCAAGGGTCACTCTTGTTTCTCGCGACAACTCGAGCTCTTCGTCTGCAATAAGAGGTGGTGTGATTCCAAGTACGTTATTCACTGAGAAAGGTGTCTGTGAAGATGTTAATGGCTCCGCTGTAAATGGCGGTCAGTGATTGCAAAGAACCATAAACCTTCCGCAGAAATTTCCCTCGAAAACTCGTAACCTCGACTCATTAGATGTTATCTTCTTCTTTGAAAGAACAAACATTAACTGCATAAAATTAGAACTAGACAATTTAGGCATATGTTTCGAGCAAGTGTGTAACTGGTATATTTTTTACCGATTCGTTAGAATAATAGTAACTAGTTATTGACTAGTTGAGCTGCAAATTCATTCCAATTCTAAAGCATATCGTACCCTGTTGGCTTCACTGCAGGGTAGCCACGTGTTGTTAAGCGTACACACGTAACTGTAAGTGAGCGCATATGAGGCGGTTGTTAGCTTAACTCGATATTCGCGTACATTATATTCTAATGCCATCCACACATCTTCATGTACACCTATATACACATGCATATGTGTAAAATATCGCACTCGTATGTTCCATTCACAACTTCGATTCTAAACGTTTCTAGTATTTCTGAATGAAAGCATTTTTTATTTCGCCTGACTTCACTATTTTATGTATTCTTTACTTATTTCAATTCTAAACGCGTAGAAATTCTATGTAAATCGATTAAAATATTTTTTTTTACAATTTTCTAAACACACCCGCCTACCGGCGCGTACAGCGCAATAAAAGAAATAATAAACCGAGCAGACATGCAACATCTCTAAAACAAAAGTCGACAAAAAGTCGGGGAATCCGAGGCAAAATGTAACGTAAAAAAGACTCAACGAAAACGAAAGTTCCTAAAACGTGATATAGTTGCGTAGAAAAAATATATATTAGAGTTTAAATAAAATATAAAAATACGAAATAAACAACAAAAACAAAAGCAAATCGACTCAAACAAAGCAACGAGAGCAGGCGTGGAAAAGGAGGCAACCAGAAATTTAGAAAAAATGCAGTGTGAGCAAATGGAGGGGGCGGACAACAGCGCAGTGCCAACAGAAAATACAGCAACAAATATTGAATTGGTTAAAAAATCCAATGAAAACGTGCGCCATTGAAATGGGAAAATTTCAAAATAATAAAAACGTTGTTTTGAAAAAAGAAGCAGAAACACAAAACAACCAGGATTTTTAGTGAAACAGAATAAAAAATATTTTGTGCAGATATTCATATAGAAAATAAGTAAGTAAACTATTTGCAAAAAGTAGACACTATTCGTGCCGGCTGCCGTGAGAAGTATTTATTTGAAAACCAAAAGTTCCTAAACGAAAGTGCAAACAAATAAGCGAATGTGCTCATAAAACTAGTGTAAAGTAAGAAAAAGTAAGTTATAAAAAAAAATATA
>NW_017534442.1:1052289-1104171 GCF_001853355.1 Bactrocera latifrons
AAAATAAAAAAATATAGTTTTTAAAATTCTATCGTAAAAATTGTGAAGTTTGAATGTGGTAAAAAAAATAAGTGTATTAAATATTTAAGTTACATAAAAAATACTAAAGTGTGAAAATGTAGCAATAAAATGGATTATAGAAAAGCGAAACGCACATATTTGGAAAAAAAATTATCATAGAAAATAAAAAAGTGAGCACAAAGGCATAAAGTAAGGTAAAGAAATTTCAAATAAACAAATAAACAGTAATTTTACATTGAAAAAAATATTAATAAAATAAAGCCAAATTAACATAAACCGCGAGAAAAACACTAAAGCAAAAAACTTTTTGCAAATAATATGAGATTGTTGCAGGGCAAACAAAGTTCCTAAACCTTAGTAATCGAAAAAATAATTAGAAATAAATATTTTAATTCAAATAATTTCAAGAAGATCGAAAATAAAATTTTAACTAATTCTATAAATAAATTCGTAAAAAAATTAAAACAAAAACTACCAAAGCACTCATGATTCAATGATGCTCTGCACCACAAGATAAATTAGTCAAGACAAAATATATTTTTTTAACAATTAAAAACAATAAAGCCAAACTCAAGTAAAAGCGAGTAAATCTGAAAAACAACCAACTGAAAAGGCGAGCAACCGGAAATAGCGGACGTTATTATATGAAAAGCAACATAAACAAATCTGCAGCAATTTATTGAGCAAAACTTTGACGCTTGAAAGCGAAAGCTTTAATTGTTTTTGTTCCACATGTATCTGCTTAGCATACTTGAAGGCGCGCAGAAAGTATTCGCCCCGCACACATAACAAACAATGAATATGTCACCCAACACAATGAACTGTTGCGCTGGCACTCTCCTGCGACGCAATGATACGCAGCGCATTTTGTCTTTGGCCAGCAGCCACAACATCGCTTCGGCGCAACAGTTGGCCGATGCGGAAGAGTTGTGCACGTGGCGTCATAGAAGGCGCCGCGGCAGTAGCGGCTGCAAGAGCCCCGTTCAGTGTGTAGACTCCACGTCAACGCCGCCACCAAATGCAGGAACACCAACCCCAGCAGCGACACCGTTCTTAATGCCGGCAGATTTCTACAAAAGTTTGCTGGTGAGCGCTGCGGCTTTGCAGCAACAGCAGCAGCAACAACATCATCTGCAGCGACAAAAACAGTTATATGAAAATGAAGTCGAGTACGAGCGTAAATCGCCGGCAGTCTCCAAGCGTGCTGAATCCACCAATACTGCTCATTTCTCACGTAATTTCTTCTTCTCTGCGGCAGCGGCTGCAGCTGCAGCTCAACGCAGCGCTGTCGCAGCGGAACTGCCCGGCGAGGTGGCCGGGGACTCAAATGACAGCGCAAGCGTTAGCAATCATGTTAGTTGTTGCAAGAGTAATTAGTTTTAAGTTTGAATATACGAGTATTATGTAAGCCCGACTTTAAGCTGATAGAGTGTGATCTAACCCTGACATCTGTTCTATAAAGAGTTTTGCTACTCTGGGGTAGACGGCTTGGTGACTTTTAAATCTAGCTGCACGCGTTTGATTTTCCTTTGACTTGAAGACAAGTATTTTCTAGTTGCGGTGGTATAATTCTCACAATGAAATATCATACCTTGTAGATTGCAAATATAGAGGGATAGGATATGTTAGATCCACCTAATATAATATTACCATTGTATTAACTTAGTATTAATGACATTATGTGTAGGGGTTTAACATTTTGTGTACTTCTTTAACAAAAGCTTTAAAGTTATATTTAAATTAATCTAATAAATTCGGAGGGAAAAAGAGTATATACACTATGTAAGCATAGAACTTGTGCGGTATAGTTCGATGTGGCTGAAGATTTTAGAAAATTTAAGTAGAACAGTAGAATGGTCTGCTATTTTGAACCCATTAAATTGGTTTTGGCTTGAGATTATATAACCTCTTCAGTTGAGATATCCTATATATTAAAAGATATACATATATACATATACATATGCCAACGTATACGTATGCCAACTGGATGGACAGCGACACTGAAAGTCCAAATATGAACGATGGGAAGGTGGGAAGAGTGGATGTCTAACGACGCGCCTAAGCCTTTATTATGTCTTCTCATAAAGTTCGCCAGTACAAAAAGTTATATCCGAACATCTGAAACGTCGTCAAGAATAGTTGCAATTATGTGCTAAAGAAAGCTTTGCATTCGAAGGTTGCTAACCTATGTAAATATATAGATAGATACATAGTATTATGAGGTAATGCACCGCGACCTAGGGTCTATTGTGCCCCCTCCTATATCACATGTCGTCCCAGAGTTCCAGCAGCCTGAACCTATATATTAGGTTGTCAAAAAAGTTTTGCGGTATTTTCGCTGAGAGCAACAGTACTACTACGATAAAGGCAAAAATGCATCTCAAGCCGCCAACAAAATTTGTGCAGTTTGTGGATCCGATACAGTTTCCATTTCTACCGCACAGTGATGGTTTTAACTTTTTCGTTCTGGTGTAGAGGTGGTCGAAGTTGCGCCACGCTCCGGAGGGCCTGTCGTCGAAAATTGTGATAAAACCGCTGAACTTGTCGAAAGAGACCAGCATAGTAGCAGCCGTAGCATCGGTCAAGAGCTGGGCATGAGTCATCAAACAAATTTTTAATTGAAATTTCAATAAAAATGCCGCAAGAAATACCGCAAAACTTTTTTGACAAACTATTATATACAGGGTTTGTGCAGAAGAGACTGAGCTGATTTAAAAAATTTTATTGAACCAATCTTTACAATTCTTTAAAAACTTTCAAAATAGTCAAATTCAGCATCGATGCTGCGGTGTCAGCGCCATTTCCAAGCAGTGAAAGCGTCAGGGAAGGCATTCTCCAGAATAGCCTTGAGAGCCGAGGTGCATGCTGCTTGGATCCCCTCAGTCGTCTCAAAACTCAGAAGATTGCCTCTTTGTCTCTGGATCATACTCAAAGATCCATGACTCGTCATCTGTGGGTACGTTATTCAAAAATTGGTCGTCACTGTCACACATGTGTTAATTTTCTTAGCACACTTCCACTCGCCGCAAATTCTGGTCGTCAATGAGCAAATTTGGGACCACCTTCGCATACACCTTGCGCATGATTAAGTGCTCCGTCACAATATCTTGAAGAACAGATTTTGACAAATTTAACATCTGACCAAACTAATACTTAGTCGATGGTCTGAGTTCAAAACTTTGCGAAGCGTGTCACATTGTAGGTGTTCGCAGGTCTCACAGCACGGTATTCATCCGCGACCTTCTCCCGGCCCTCCAAACAGGCCTGGTGGTACCGAAATACGCAACTTCTTGCCAAAGCAACATTCATCATATCAGAGAGCTTTGCATAGAATTTAATCGCGTACCTCTGCTCTAACGAACCCTGCTTTTTCGGCTTGCACCACTCATAGAAACATGTTTCGCGAAAATGTTTGTTCTGACTTTCCACGTGCTCGGAGGCAACTAACCAGCCGCTCGTTATTTAGGCACGATCACTACCGAATCCAGACGGTGCGCACGGAAGTACAGTCGCGGTGAAAGAAAATCAGACCAATTATTTTGCACACACACCCTGTATACTATTCTCCTCTGAGCAGCTTCTACAATAGTCATTGTGTTGTATTCTCAGTCTGCAAGTATCATTAAATAGTGTCTTGTTAACACTCTCATGAGTACTCGTCATGTGTGTCCATTCATGACAAGTTTACCTGTTTGATGAGCAAGTTATGAATTGACTTCAGCGAAGCTCAGCCTCTATATCTACATATAACATATTTGTCGACAAAACTTAGTAATATGTAAGTAGCCAAAGGCATATAAATTCCCTATTTTTCAAAGTCTAATTCTACGGTTGTATCCGATCTGACTACCTCATCTGCTTCACACCTCTGCTATACAGTTGCTTACGGAACAACGAAAACCCCGCTTGGTTTTTGCTTCAGCGCAAGTAAGCTTGTGCTTTCTGGGAAGTATATAATTTAAGTTTTTCCAAATACAATATTGTTGTCTGGTTTCACAAGGCCCTCTTAAACTTGAACTAACAACGTAAGCGCAGTTCCTAAGTTCCAATTTTCATAAAATGTCTTAATTTTGCCCAAGCTATCGCCTCCATAGTCAAATTTTCTGTACTCCCTGACAAAGATTCGCAATCAATATGTATCATTCTTCACAGCCTTTTGCGATTTATCAACTTTAATAAATATAAGAAGCTAGATCGTCATATGTTAAGTTAAAACACATATATTGTGTACAATAATGGTTTTAAACAAATATTACTTCAGTCACCATTTTCCCTGTTCTTTATTCGCAGAAGCCTAACAATTATTCCTGGCCCCTGGGAGCTGTCACACCGCCGAGCGCAATAGCCGCGCAAGCGAATACAGCGACACCGACCAGCACCACTGGTTCTGCTATAAATCACACGTCTTCACATATTGCCCTTTTACCGTCTTCCGGCTCGGCCACACCGACACCTCCCGTCGGCGGTTTAGATTTGCACGCCGCTGTCGCTGCTGAAGCCACACACAATTTCGAGAGCACGCTAAAGTCGCCCGCTCAACAACCACTGTCATCTCCAACACAGCGACAACAACACAACTCCTCGTCGGCAAGCCACCTAAGCAATTCACAACAATCACAGCAACAACATCAGCATCAGCATCAAAGTTTGCATTCGACCGGCTCGACACCCAGTTCGCCTACAGCGGTCAGTGCAGCGTCGGAAACAGCAGCAGCAAGCGCGGCCGCAGCCGTCGCTGCCACCATGCCGATTGGCGGGGTTCAGGGGCAAAACCCCACACAGGGCTTAGTGCATTGGATGAGTGCCGTTATGGCCGAACATATGACCGGGCAGACGCATCACGATCCGACAGGTGTCGGCATGCACTACATGTGGAATGGTAATGTCGATGTAAGTATTTATACTCCGTTATGATTATGGTTTATGACTTTACATGCATATATACGTTTTGTGTGAGCTTCCTTGTCGAAGAGGATTTATAATCGTTTGTCAGCAGAGTTAAACGGTTCCAGTAGTTAATGGGTAGCGAATGTGTTTCGTTACATTTTCCAATTACCTATAAGTTCATTTACCAAAATTAAATTCCCCAGCCAAACAATCGGCAAAATATTTATGTAGTTGCACATATTAAGTCGCATATCTAAAAGGTTCTCTGTTACTCAAAGCAATAATAATCGTATTTACTCCAATTTCGTGTAAGATGTAGACCGTCCTTTGTCTTAGACTCAGCCAAATATTCTGGCATTCTTCACTGCCTTAAGTAGTCTGCAGTTCCCTTTAATGCTAAATTTTCAAAGCCGTGTCTACAAAAAAATTGAAGCTGTCAAGTAATTAAAATGCTTGCATTTTAAAACTATGCCTTTACTAATAATTTAATATTTTTTGATTTGTTTTAACTCTCTTGCTCACAAACCAAGTATAGAAGAGACGAACGTGAGCTAAAGTTAAGAAACTTTGTCCTTCAGTTGATGTTGACCACGAAGTAGTATTTTTTGTAAAGTACGACGAACTTTCCACATCTTGTTGCTTCAGATATAATATAGGGTGCACCATATCAGTACCTTAAAAAAAATTACTGCCACTTAAAATTTAATGGAACATTTTTACTATCCTTCGAAAGCACATTCTTTTATATTTTGAAGATTATCTATTTGAAATTTTTGGCCGCAGTTACGCCTCAGATGGTTCATTCGTGAGTCCAATTTTCGATGACTTGTTCGAGCATTTCGACTGGTAACTGTCGAATGACACGCGTGATGCTTTGCCCGGAAGCCTGAATGGAAGCGGGATTGTCCGCATAGACTTTAGAATTTACATATCGCCACAAAGTCTAACGGTGTGATATCACTCGATCCTGTTGGCCAATCGACCGGTCCAAAACATGAAATGATCTCCTTACCGAAGTGTTCTCTCAATAAACCGAGATCACGAGCTTCAATTCAAGTCGTCAAATGGTCGGTTATCATGGGGCGATAACATTCATCATTGACGGTTACGCTCTCATTGCCGTCATTTTTGAAGAAATATGTACCGGTGATTACAGCGGCTCACAAACCACACCAAGCCGCTGTTTTTTCTGGATGAAATGGCAGATATTGAATCTCTTTAGGTTGCTCTTCGTCTCAAATGCGGCATTTTGGCTGTTTACTATTCCATTGAGCCTGATATTGGATTCACCGCTGAACAGAATTTGGCTCTAAAAGATCGGATTTTCTCGGAACATTGCAATAACACATAGAGCGAAGCGATACGAATTTTGTACGCTTACAATTTTAGATCTCGATGTAAAATGTGCCAAGTCGTTTCATGCATCAGTCCGAATTGCTTCGAACAGTACCAAACGAATCCTCGGTGTTCGTGTACACTCTCAGCTACAGCTTCTTCAATGCGTGTTGGACGTGGTTTATTCGGACGAATGGTATCAAAAAGTGAATGCTGGGTCTCAAGATGGGTGATGGTGTTGCGAATAGTACGCTTAGTAGGCCGCTTATGTTGACCATAATTTGAGGGAAACGGGCGAAATACATTCTTTATAGGACGTGAATTTTCGTAATACGTTGAAAGAATTGTAAACGCTGATCTATCAAAAAATGGCTATTGAAAAAAGAACCTCTACGTGGACCACCCGTTACAACAATATACACCGTTGTCCGTTTATATATACTTATAGGTTCCTCATTATGCTTTGTAATTTCCGCGCAAATTAAGTAAGTTTTCTCAGCGTCAATATTTTCTGTCAGCTTCAAGGCGAGATGCAGACAGGCGGAATTGAGCTTCTGATGTAACATCTAAACGGTCATTAGGGTGATGCTTACAACACAGAGTGAACTATTTTGTTTAATCTTTACACACTCTAGATTAAAGATTTTGATTGAGAATGTTGGAAGTTAAGTACATATATATCCATGGAGAGTCAAAAAATAACTAAACTTTTTGGTAGTTAAACCTTAAAAACGTGCATATATACAAGCTATGTTCCAAAGTGAACTGGACTTAAAAAAAAAAGAAAAAATGGTTTTTCCGGCAAAATCAATTAATTTTATTCAAAATAGCCTGCTTTTGCTTCAATACAGCTTAGCATGTGGAACGAGTGTTTTAGCTCGTTGGCCGGTATGGCCGCCAGTATGCCGGTGCAAGCCTTTTGAATGACCTCTACGTCTGCATAACGCTTTTATTTCATAGGCAAATACATTTTTCCGTAAAGGAAGAAGTCACACGTTGCCATATCAGKTGAATACGGGGGATTGTTAATGGTTAAAATGTSATTTTTGGTCAAATAAACGTCGTCACAAGCGTCGATCGATGAACCRTGCACACATCTTTCGTAAGTCCAAATGTTCRGTGTTTTGGSGTTTCGYTGTCGGCAGGTTCTYCYCTTTTCTTTGTCCACTTTTAGTTCTGCCGCCAGTGGGAAATATCCCCCATTTCTCCCCTCTGAATTCGCCACTGGCATACAGAATGTTCACTTTGTTACGAGTTAGAGTTATAGTTTGTTGTTATAGTTTAGATCTTTTGTAATTAACGGCTTGAAATTTTTTTGCATGATTATCATAGTAAAATATTCCGTATTAAAATGTTTACTAATTGTAACGCGTTAAAGTTCGGTATTATCAACATTTCATCAAATCCAGGTCAGTGTCGGCAACGCCTGTAATTTTGACAATCCTACTCGAGACCCAAACGATATTGAACACTTCATTTTAGAGAAGAATACTGAGTACGCAAGTACTCAAGCAAGCATGAAGCAAAGAAGAGCAAATTCTTAATGAATCGAAACAGACCCGATACAAACACTCTAGAGTGGCCCACAACGGAGCAAGTGCACATATGTATGTATGCGTAAATTTAGTTGTGTGTTCTGTTCCTTTAAAAGTGCACTGCCTTCAAGCGGCAATGACAATAGCTTGACTGACCTTCCACAATATTCATGAGTTGGTCAAACCAAAAAAAGCAAGTAAGGTAGAGCTAAGTTCGGGTGTAACCGAATATTTCATACTTTCGAAAATTAAAAAATTCAAAGCCGGGGAAATTCAAATGGTGCTAAAACATTATATTAGCAAATTTTACGTCAGAGTTCAATACACGTATGCATTCTGAAGAAACGCAATGGTTTACAATAAAATTTGGTAACTTTCGAAATTCTGAATATTATAATCATTGACTCGTTTAGTATCACAGTTTGTTTGTCTGGTGTATTTATATTTCGGGATAAATCGGGTAGCATTGTAAAAGCAACCTTTTTCAATATTTTTTTTCACACAAATTTTTATTTGAGGGTTCAGATTTTTCATATGTTATTTTACAGTACAAACAAAAAAAATTGTTTTTTTTTTTTAATTTTTCTTGATGACCGGAAGAAGCCAACTTTTAAAGTGGTACCCACTATTTCTCCATTGTGGATGACCTGAAATGGGATAAATTTTATTTTAGAGTATATATGAATAGCTGTCTAATAACGTTCGACTGAAACAACTCACTGATAAATAAACCAAGAGTGCAAATTTGAATTTCTTTTTGTGTTTTTCGCCTGTTTTTTGTTATTAATTGTGTTATAATGTTGTCGAATATCTATTAACAATGATCATAGGTCACTAGATAGGCAAGCTTTACTGAAAATTCCAAAAAGAAATAGACAAATGTGCCAAAAAGATTGAAATCGTGGGTACCAGTTCAAAAACACTGTTTCGAGAAAAACGCGTTTAAAGATCGCCAGTTTTGCGATATGAGCGCACGACACCTTGCGGCGGATCTCATTTTTAAAAAAATTTCTGTTAACATCTGAGTCAAAAGAAAAGGAAGGTTTCTACATTATTATTAAGGGCTTAAAGTAATCAAAACAGCAAAAAAAATTTGTTCGATGTTCTGAAAAATTTTTACCGTACTACTCCCTTAAGAAAGACATTAACTTAATATCATTAAAATGTCTCCTATCTTTATCAATATAAAAGTGTTTACTGTTATAAAAGACGGTATATGTGGCATAAGGTCAGCTGGAGATTCAAAGACTCAAGATCACACTATTACCAAGAAAGGAACCTCTCTAAGTTTCACTAATATACACCATAAATTTACCGTTATTTTTGGTAATAAGTATTGACATCTTGTTCGGTATCTGAAGATTTGAAAGAATTGAAAAGCTTTTGTTGGATTTAGACTATTATTGAACGTGAGACGGCATGCCTTGCAGACACTTTTGACTCAAGATCAACTTAATCTGCGCATTATTTATATTCTACAACTAAAGTAAAAGATTCATATGGAAACTTAAAATTCTGTATAAGTATAGAAAATGGACACACGAATGTGGTAAATAATAGTTCACCTAAGGGTGGACGGTGCCACTCCCATTCTACAATTTTGATACCATCTATTGAGTCAAATCGCATGTCTTTGATGTTTTTATTTGTTGAGTTATCGGACATTTTCATAGATGTGCTGAAAGGACTTCCTCTCAGCAAGTCGCGTTGAAATACCTTTAATGGTTTGCGCTGGGATATACTCATCAAAACCATTATACGGCGGGCCTACGTCTACTTTTTTTTTAATTTTCAGCCAACTTCATATATTTTACATTAGAGGCACATTGTCGGCGTGGCAATGGTTCGAGAACCGTCTTCGAAATGCACCAAATTTCTTCAAGATATCTCAATTTCATCCACCAACATCCAGTGAAAATTCAGCTATTCTCCGTCCTATTGGTCGTGTACATATAATCCTAGAACTATTTCGATTAGTTTTAGGTGACACAAACAAGCGCTAAGTGAACAATACTATTGTACTCTATAGCAGCATGGTGCAAGAGTGTAAAAAACAAATTATCAGCAAAATAAAAGCAAACGGTAAATTATGACCACATGAAGAAATCGAAGTTTACTCCTACGTTCTCTAACTCCGTGTCTACTTTATATTCATCATATCGAGCATTGTTTACATTCTGTATGGCGTTCACCAGTTATGCTTCTTCACTTTTCTTTACGCTTAGTCCCATTTTCGCTCAACCATCGGCGTTGCATCTTGTGCTTTCTACCGGTAATTGTTGTTTGTTTTGTTGCCTTGTTAAGGGCGAATTGAAATTCTGCCTCTATTTATGTACGTGTGAGGGTTTGCTTTTAGTGCTAAAGCCTGAATCTTCGAATACTGACCACATTTTGACTCTTTCTTTTCATTAATCTCTAGATTGGAGTGAGAATCACGTTTCTTTGAGTCCTTTGTTGTTTTCTAATTCACTAAGTCTGTTCTGAATGTCAAATCAATGTCACGCTCAAAACAGGTTCACTTTGCTCTATTATCAATAATAAAAAATATTTATAAATTGCAGCCTCGATCTGGTAAGGGTTTCAGAACCATATGAAAAGGTATCCTCTTTCGCGATTTTAATATACGAGGCATTTGATCAAAGATCATAGTCACCTCACGACAGCATAGCAGACAGGTTGGGTAAATAGGCTGATTTCTCGAACGGTTAATCGCGCTTAACTGCTGGAGATGCTTATCAGTTGCAGTGTCCAGAAATAATAGGTATGGATTAAAAAGACCGTCGTGTATCGACAAAACACCTAAAGCCTACCACAAATTTATTGAGGCGGCTAATATCGATTCCAGCTAATTTATCGAGTTCGAAAAAAGTATAGGTACCGAGATGCTTCAACCGTAGTCCAGCAAAAGTTGGATAGTTGAGAAGAAAGTTTTTAGTTTCGAGCTTTTTGACAAGTTGCTTCCTCCAAAATCTTTACTATTACTGCGTGCTTGCAAACTGGACAGTGCCCAGTTAGTAGGTCTGTCATTGAGACGATGTAAGCCTTGCTAAGGCCAGCAGTTCTAGGCCAAAAGGCTTCCGCAACCCAAAAAGTGTTGGTTTCTGATCTCGTGCGATGTCTATAGATCAAGAACCCGAGTACAGGGGAAGGGAAACCTCTGCTTGGTCCAATTTGATAAAAATTAGAAAGGTCATCAGCTCTTCAATTTCCGACGGTACCGCTATTCTCAGACAACCACACAAGTTTAATATGAAATTATCTTGACGCTGTCAATATATAAGAGAATATATAGTTGCAGTATTTCAAAAGATTCTTTAATTCTACGAGTCTCAAGTTCCCAGCTTTATCGTGATATAGGCGTCTATTGGGATGTTACTTTTGTAAGTTTTGAAATACCAATTTCAGAGAATCAAGAAATTAACATCCATTAAACGACCATTTTCTTCTTATTTTCTCTCCGCTCATATCTTCTTAGAACCCACTTTAAAACTCTATTCAGATCTACAGCTCGAATTATTTTCACCAGGAGAATTAGCAAGATAAGGAGTCGGCTTGTCTGAAACCTCGTTCGGTATAAAACTCGGTCTTTTGGTCCTTCCCGACCTTGACGGAGCTTTTGATGTTGCTCAACGTCAGTTTAAGTAGGCAGCTCCTTTTTGTGCTGTCAAAGGCAGCTTTGAAATCAACGAAATGGTGGTGTAGTCGATTCTATTTTCACGGGTCTTTTCCACGATTTGACGTATGGTGATTATCTGACCAGTTGTTGATTTGCCAGGTCTAAAGCTACACTGATAAGGTCCAATCAGTTTCTTGACGGTGGGCTTTAATCTTTTACACAGTACGCTCGATAGCACCTTATATGCAATGTTGAGGAGACTTATCCCACGGTAGTTGGCGCAAATTAAGGGGCCTTCCTTTTTGTGGAATTGACAGAGCACACTTAAATTCCAATCGTCGGGCATGCTTTCATCATGCTCCTCTTCCGTTCTTTGCCTCCTTATTTCAATAGCTCTGCCGGCAAAACATTGGCTCATTCGCTTTGTTGTTCTTCAGACGGGTAACTGCTATTCGCACTAATTCATGGTCCGGAAAGGGAACGTTTGTTTCATCATCATCGATTGTGAAGTCACGTTCACCATCTCAAGGTGTTATACTTTCTCTGCTGTTCAGCTGGTTGGAGAAGTGTTCCCTCCATAATTTCAGTAATCGGTTACTAGAACTAATTTGGAGGTTGTAAAATAATATGCTCCGATCTAAACCTTATGTTAGTTGCCGCATCTTATCGTAGAATTTTCGGGCATAAACCCTGTCGGCCAGCATGTCAAGCTCTTCATACTCACGCATCTCCTCATCTCTCTTTTTTTGTCTGCAAACGCGTCTCGCTTCCCTCTTCAACTCTCGGTATCTATCCCATCCCGCACGTGTTGTGGTCGATTGTAACGTTGCGAGATAGGCAGCCTCTTTTCTTTCCACTGCGACACGGTACTACTCATCTACAGCTGCTTCATGATTAATTTCCTTAGCTCCCTATATCTACATATATGAAATTCTGTAACTTGCTTTCACCGATATTTAATTATATCTTTATACCCTGAACAGGGTAAATTAAGTTTACCAAGAAGTTTGTAACACCCAGAAGGAAGCATGGGATACTCTTCAAAGTATACATTTAATGATCAGTATGTTGAGCTGAGTCGACTTAGCCACGTCCGTCTGTCTGTCTCTCAGTTTTTAAGTTATCGTTTTGAAATTTTGCAAACGTCACTTTCTCTTCAATAAGCTGCTCATTTCTTGGAACTGCCGATGTCGGACCACTATAACATATAGCTTCCATACAAACTGAAACATCGGAATCAAGTTCTTGTATGGAAAACTTTCACATTAGACAATGTATCTTCACAAAACTTGGCACAGGCTATTTTATAGGATAATAATGTAATATACGAAGAAATTGTTCAGATCGGTTAACTATAGCATATAGCTGCGACACAAACTGAATGATCGTAATCTAGTGCTGGTATGGAAAACTTTTGCGTTTGACAAGATATATTCACGGCATTTGGTATAGATTATTTTCTTAGACAACAATTTAATCTCCGAAGAAATTGTTCAGATCGGTTAACTATAGTATATAACCGCCATACAAACCGAACGATGGGAATCAAGGGCTTGTATGGAAAACTTTCGCATTTGATGTGGTATCTTCACGAAATTTGACATGGATTACTGCTTAAGGTAACAATATATAGCATATAGCTTCCATACAAACTGAACACATAGTTACTAAACGAAATATATCTGTGAAGGGTATATTAGCTTCGGTGCAGCTGAAGTTAATATTTTTTTTGTACTTAACTAATTTTACTGATTTAAATAGAGATTGATTGTCCCAAAATACTCCTTGGCTCACTGTTACGTAGTCAACTGTTTGCAGCTGCCTTCAGCGGCACTCACATGCCAATCATCTTGCGAATTCTCTTCCTTCTTGTTTATTTCCATTTCTTTTCTTTTATTGTTTAAACTCACTTTGGCAAAGAAATTAAAGTGGGTGAAATATGAATCAATGGAAGAATAAATACCGTTTAATTTGGAAAACAACAACACTGATGTTGTAACTAAGGTGAAGTGAATAACTGCGTTTTCCAGAACAGAACATTTTAAGTTAATTGATTTCGCACAAAATGAATTACAGTCACATGAAATTGTTAATTCTAGTTTAGCAAGAAGTATGCGAGGATGGAAGTCTAATGGAAAATCCTGTAAAGAGAAGAAGAATTTACAGAGGCCAGGTTTGACACCTATTCATGCATTCATTGCTCATTCCTTGGAGATTTTATACTTTCAAACATTTTAAAAATTATTGTCACTTAAATATTTGATAACCGAGAAAGATATACCAAGATAGGAATGATTTATTAAGAGATTATGACAATACTCTCAACGTCTTTGCTTTTTGAGTGCATTTTACAGAAGCATTCAATGTAATTGTGAGACATTTTCGGTGGCTACGAAAAGCTCTTCCTTTGTTTTACCGATACATTCACTAATATAGTGACATCAAATGCTCAAAGGCTCTGATTGCTGAACTAGTATGGGGGAACTACATACCTAACCTCCATTTATGTGATTTCCATGCTCAAAGGTAATCAAAACCTTTTCCTTCCTTCTCGCTGCTACTATACACATCACTTCCTGTATTGTGTTTTTTTTTTCGAAAGTACTTGGCTGAGGTAATACTAATTTCGCATAATTGATGATAGGCTTCTTTATAGATCAAAGGATTGGTACCGCCTTACGAAGCTTCTTATTGTGGAAATTGCGATGGCAACAATTTAATTTCGTATACACACCTTAATCAGCGGCTTTATGAGGCAAAACAGGAACATTTTCTGTAACCGTTATTTTCCAGAAAGCTCCAATTGCTGTACAGGGCTGTACTGAAATTCTACAGCTTGCAAAAAGATTCAAAAATAATAACTACATTAGCCAACTGGCGCGAAATATGCGCCTGCTCCACTGTGGATGGCGGGAGGCCACAAAACCGCCAATTTCCAATACATTAAAGTGCTGAATGTGTTAAATTTTTGTTTTCGTAGAATTTTTCACAAAACTTTTGTGCAAATGCAAATAGAGTGTTGTGGTAGTCCGAAGAGAAAGAGGGTGACATCGCTCACCGAGGACAGAGCGAAAGAGAGAACGAGAAAGAGCGCACACGATGTGTCACGGAGTGGGCGACAAAAAATCCAAATTCTAACCTCAAACCTATAGAATGGCATACAACAACAACAACAGCAACAAAAACAGCAACAATAGGATGTGTTAGTGGAAGTGGCGGCAAAACAGTCGTTTTTTTTTTTGGTTTTTGTTGCTGTCAGCTGACAGGCTTGCATTGGCAAACGGTACGATTTTGTTGTTGTTGGTGGTGTTGTTGTGGATATATGCACATGTCGAGCGTGCTGCCTGTTTGCTTTGGCAATTTATAAATGTGTGCGTGTGTGTGTAACTGCGTGTTGCTGCCACTTCTGTTGTTGCATGCACAATTCTAGCAATTTTTGTTTTTGTATTGCGTTCATTAAAAAAATGTTGTTGCTGCTGCTGGAAAAAATCAATAGAACCAGACAGGCAAAAAAATGTTAGCGTTGCCAACGAAAATGCTAACAAAAAACATTTGCAACAAAAATAACAAAAAACGAGGAAAAAATCTTGGTGTTTTTAAACGAGAAAAAATCCAAATGAATGAAAATGCATGGTATGGAGCGTTGGACGCGCGCAAAAAGTGAATGCTCGATGAGCAAAACACAAAAATTTTCTAAAAGAAATGCGAAAAAATTGTTCATCAAACACAAAAAAAAGGTTTGCCTCCCTGCCAATAGCTGTGGAAGGAGATGTACACGGGTCGTCGTGGCGGAAAGGMAAAAAAAAAAAGGTTTCTGATGTAACCAGAAAGAGTGAGGTGCAAATTAATGGCGAAAGGACACAGCTCGCTAACAAAGCAACGCGGCAACGAAAGCGGTGGTTAGTCGGGAGCCACTCGGCGCTGGGTGGGATGTGGGTGGCATGAAAACGCAATACATGTGGGGTTTAGAGAAAGTTTTGTTTTACTTTCACGGCTGCAACGCGGCAATGAAATGAAATGAGCGGGCCTGTGTAGAATGTTGCTCTATTCCAATGGAACCGTTGGCGCCGGCGTGGGGGGTAATCCGTAAAATTAAAGTGTAATGGAAAGCAAGACAATAGTGTGACCAATACAACTAGCCTCGATGTGAACATTAACACAACATAAGACTCGCATATTGGTAACATGTTTACTTGCTGTTCTGAGAGAGTATCGACACTTGTTTCTATTTCTTCGACCAGAAAGTCCAACCCTTTTTTTTTTAATTATGAAGTCCACCGAAGGCGTGGATCCGATTCGTTGCTAAGATATAAATGTTGAACTCGTCTGACACTATATTCTTTTATTACATTTTATATAATTTCTACAAGGCTCCAAATATAAAATCAGTTACAATAAAATATGAAAATCAAATTTTAATGGATCGCTATTGGACGAAATTAATGCATACTTCTCTATAGAGTACATGCCTTCAAGAAGATTAAATTAAATTTAATTGTTTGCTAAAGAGTTTCGAAGTTCTACTTAATTAAGCAGATGACGATAGCTCCACTTTCCGGTCCGGAGAAGTCGAGTCACTAAAAGTTAAGCCAAATGACTTGATGCTGACTAAAAAATTGTAGGAAACTCAGAACGCAGTGCGCGTTGAAAGTGAACTGCATTAGGTCCATCCAGGAAACCCTGCCCTGAAGTTAAGTGAAAGCGGCTCCAGGCAAGTTAAAAACCCATGATAGGTGGAGGAGCTTTTAGTGCATTCACGTAGAATGACGATCGCTACATTTTGCGAAGACATTTTAAAGAAAAAATAAAAGGGGTTCCAGGTGCGAGCAAATCATTAAGCCTTGAAATGTTCGGAACTGCAGGCGAACACACACATCACACGTTTATTGTTGCCAATGCTTTTTGCATTTTACAATACTCGTATTAGCCCTGGGTTAAATAAATAAATATATAACAGCAAAGTGTCAGAGACTAGTCCGCTGGCTAAGGCGGCCTTTTGCGCGTCGAAAGAAGAATATAGGAGTGGTGAAGTCCACTGGTAACATAGTTACGAATCGGCTGCTGATACAGTTACAACACCGCCCACCCCAACCCTACGCATTGCAGCTATCTTTTGCGGCTTACAACCTTACAACTCAGTTACAACCCCGTCCACAGCCTCTTCAGCAACCTCACACAAAGTATTGCTCGGCAATGCAAAGGGTTCGGAAGATTTTTCAAACGACGCGCGTTGTGTAAAAAAATTTTTGTTTTGTAGTTTGTCTAATTTTTTTCTGATTTTGCGCCGTTTGCTTTGCGCGAACGCTGGCTGCTATTGCCACTCCGCCTAACTCTCTATTTCGCAGCCGCCTCCTTGACCGCGCTAACGGCCAACACTAAAGTCAATGTGTTAGTCCCCATGTGCACTAGAGAAACTGCGGCCGGTTGAGGAGGAGGCAACCAACACAGACATACATACATGTATATAATGGGTGTGTGTGTGTGTGTGTGTGGCGAGCAAGGGTACAACGAAAGGCATCGGCTTAGCGTTGATACGGGTCGCTGTCTCCTGCGCATGCAAGCTGCGGCTGTAATGGTCGGCAAAAGGATAAGAGCGGGCTGTGAGGAAATTAAAAACGAACACAAAAAATGTGTAGAAAAATCGTAAAAATTGCATGAAGTATTGGTCAAAAGCGCGCTGAAGTAGGATGCGTTGTTGCTGCAACTAAGGCGGCTAAGGGTTTCGACACAAAAACAACGAACGTGTAAAAATCAGCCGATTTGCTGTGGCGCTTGTCTCTCATTTCTCTGTGTTTTGCTGCTGTTTTGTTTATCAGAAGTGGGAAGTAGTGCCATAGTGCGGCATCGCTGTAGGAAGACGCAGCATAAAAGGCAGCAACAAAGTGGAAGCCTTTTTTCCATTACTGACCACTGGCCGCCGTACATTGAGTGCGAGCTAACGCTTCCCGGCAGCATCTTTTTTCGCGGCATTTTTTCCAACCACTTTTCAAAGCGTTTTTTCTCATAACATTTTTGTGTTTGCAAGAAAACAAACCGAAAAAATTGCTAAAAAATGCATAGACGCACGGTCCCACATACAAGCACACCCCGTGCATAGAAGTTTTGGCTTACGCCTTTTGGTCACCAACACCGCTTTTCACAATTCGGCAAAACAGCGCGCAAAAGCGACTACCACGGCGGCACTTTTTGCTGAGCTGCACACAATTCCTCGATTTTTCGTTTCTGTTTTAATTATTTAATTTTGTGCTGGTTGTTTTTGAGCTCCAGCAGGAGTGCTTCCATTTTATTCCTTTCCGCTATTTTTAGGCGTCATCACCCTTTCATTTGGCTTTATTTTGCTGTGCTGCTTTTGGGTGGTGTGAAAATGCGTTGCTTTTGTTATTGAGTTTGAGGTGTCTTTACCGCCTGCTGCTTGCTGCTTGCCGCTATTTTGTTGATGGCTAGCGTGCGTGTCACTTCGGTGAGCTGTTGCAGGCGCTTATTGCAGCGCTCACTGATGTCATCGTTGCTGTTGTTCGCGTGATTTCCTTAAACTTTGCAAGACTGCCGAATAACTGTCTTCCTGAATAGGGTTTTATTGAAACCCAATAAGTTTTGCATACTTCTTTACATGGTCATTCGCCCACTGCAGAGTTTCAATCGAAGAGAGAGAGTTTCTTCCCGAATATAATCTCGACGTTGTTATTAATTTGATAGCAGTATTTGATGTGAAGTTCGACGCTGTCCGACAAACGACATTTTCCAGCAGTCAGACGCCTTCAGACTATAATATTATCTCGAAATATACTCTTTGCTATGCTATCTTCAGGGTGAGGGCTGGCTCTATAAGAAAAACATTTATTTTAACAATTCTTTTCGTTTCGTTTCGCTCTTCGCTTTTTAACGGGAACGTACGGTACTGAATGTTTACAGAGTTGCAAAATCCGCTCCAACTTGAGGATTGACTGGTACGCCTTTTCTCATGTTAAGACATAAAGATATATAAGTCTTCCGTAAAATTGTTTTTTCGAATTTAGAAGAAAAATAAAAGATGAGAGCTAACAGGAGATTACCTTGAAGAATGTCCGAAACTCCAATTGCTGGATAATCCTAACATTTGTGCCAATGTTTTCTTCTTCTTCGTAGACACCGCTAATGCGATTATCATTGATTTTACAACAGCGCGATATTCGCGATATTCTTCAGTAGCACTTGATGGCAAGAGTTATTCTGTGTTGGATTTCGAGGCTGAGGTTGTTGGTGGTGTTTATACTGGTTCTAAGTCAGACGAAATTATCTACGACTTCAAAGTTATGATTGACAACAGTGACGTGGGAGCCATGTCGCGAGTGCGATGACAGTTTGTTTGATAACAGGTAACATTTTGTCTTGCCTTCGTTCACTACCAGACCCATTTGCTTCGCTTCCTTATCCAGTATGGAGAAAGCCGAACTAACGGCGCGGTTGTTGAGGCCAATGATAACAATATCATCGGCGTACACGAGCAGCTCTATACTCTTGTAGAGGATTGTAACTACTCAATTAAACCCTGCGGCTCGAAATATTTTCTCCAGCAGTAGATTGAAGAAGTCACAGATATGAAGTCGACTTGTCTGAAAGCACGTTTGGTATCGAACGGAATGGATACTTCCTTCTCCGTCCTGACGTATCTTCTGGTATTTCTCAACGTTTTACGTTGATGTAAAACACGCCTACTAGTACTTTATAAATTATCTTCGTAAGAGTGTTTCTTAAAATTGGGCTTAAGTGGGATTATCTGTTAACAATAATCTCAGACTTAAAATATATTAAACCAAATATGTAGCGGTCCTGGTCGCATTTACAGCTAATCGAGCTGTTTTTAAATGTGATTTCTTTAGTAGCGACCCAGTCTTCAAGAAAATCATTAGTCACAAGAAAGCTTGATACGGTGTCAGGAATCTAATCACAAGGCGGAAAATTACTAGCTTCATATTTTATACAGTGAGCTTACATATTTTTCAAAGAAAACCATCAGTTGCCACTAAACATGTAAATATGTATGTATGTGTATGTGTAAATATTCTATTGGGCTTCTTGTGCACCTTTTCACTGCTCAAGACAACTACTGGAAATTATACGGGATGGTCCATACACTCCTTATCCTCTTACAGTGTGAATTTGGGATCTGCTGTTGCGAAATTGACAGCGGGGGTATTTGATCTATATTTGGACCCAGAAATTTATTCAACGTTCAAATAAAATCCGGTTTCAATCAAACATATTTTTAAGCCCTTATACAACCCCTAAACCCACTAACCTACCTAACTAACCTTCGCAATCAGAAATGTATAACCCGTAGCTCGGTGACATACTGTTACTGGAGCTACTGAAGCTAACTTGCTATGATGAAGATTTCAAGAAGATGCTTTAATAGTTGTTTTATCTACCATGCATTTTCTTGGGAGTCGCTCATTAGCTCAGTATATTGTTTGAGAAGTCTAGGCACAAGCTCAGCTCCCGAATAACATTCACCTTGCTCAATGCTTTCAACGTCACTCGAGGACTCTTGTGTGATCTTCTTTGACTATACCTAACTGGGTTCCCGACGAATTCCTTTGTTAGGGTCTGCATTGTGCCCCTTTTAGCGTCCACGACAGAGTCTCGAAGGCCTTAACGAATTTCCGCCCCTGCGTTGACAGATTTGGATTAGAGGCTCTATTGAGCAAAAATATGTCCCATGCCTCAAACAATAACTTCTTTAATAATATTTTCCTATGTGCATGAAGGTTACAAATCGAATCAACCTGTAGCTTAAGCGGATCAACAGTAAGTCTCGCCACGCGAGTTCAACGGACAGTGATAAAAATAAAATTTGTTTGTAAAAATATGCAGGTGATTTCAAAAACGACATAACACTGCATCGTCACGAAAAATAAAAGCACAGTGGTAACCTTCAACTAACTTTTTTTAGAAGCAAACGGCAATTAGGCAACGGTTACCAGCTGCAAAGAGGTAATAAAGACCACCGTTTTCTATATTTTCTAGGCCATTTGAAGCGCTTGAGCGCGAAGTGACAGGCAAAAAAAAAAAAAAAAAAAAAAATATCGGACAAATATCGCAAATAGTAAAAAATTGGCCAATAAAAGACACAAAATATGCAAATCCTAAAAAATGTTTGCCTAGCCGCAAGTGCTGTCCAGTCGGTCATATAAAAGCCGTAGGCATACACACACGCTCACACGTAATACTCACGAATCAATTTGGCGCGATTTAGAAAAAATACTGTTATTCATTTCCGCCTAGCTAACCGCTGGCGCGCTCAGTCAGTCATTTAGTCGTGCTACAAGCCGAGCATGTCGCCACTTTTTATTTTCTATTTTCTATTTGACATTTGCGCTTAGATTGGCCGTCAAAATGTGCTAGCGCTGCAATGGATTTTGTTCTTGCTTTTGCATTTTTTACACTTTTTGTTGTTTTCTAGTTTTGTTGTTTTCTAGTTTTATATGTTTTTCTTTGCTTTGGCAGCCGGCGCTGGGATACCCGTGCAATCTTTTTTAATATTATTTCATTAGATTTTTTTACAATTAGAAGTTTTTGCGTCGCTTAGCTCTATTTTCTAGGTTATCGACATTTGTTTGCATACTTTTTGGCGATTTGAATGTTGGATTTTCACTTTCAGCGTTTTTTCTAAATATTTTCCGTGCGCTTTTTGTGTTTGCCTACAACTGGTTTTTAGTAATAGACATTTAATAGCAACTGGTGTTCTAGAATTTTGAAAAGGCAATGCAACACAAAAGAAGTGGCGATTGCGTCCCGCGGTGTTCAATGGCTGTGGCCGCGTTTGCGGTCAACAAAAAGTTCGCCTTTCAAATAGGATAGTTCGCATTCAAGAAAAAACAAACGAGACAGCATTAGAAAAAGTTGTTCAATAAATTGTTTTGGAGAATTGAGCAATTAGGTGGCTAATACTTTATTGCGTATCGTTTTCAAACCACACTAACTCAATAATCAGCATATGTACATTTAGGCGGTCAAAGGTCATGTTAATAGATTTTAGAATGGCACGCCCTGGAATTGAAGTAAATCTTTTGACTTATATTTTTCCAAGGTTTGCCCATCGACTTTTAGGGGGGAGGGGGACACTTGTGTTTTCGTAGTCATTTGCATCTTTCAGTGTTGTTGCCAAAGCTGTATTTCTGCTTTGAGCTTCGATTTTCGAAGTACTTTGTTTTCTGGCATGATTTTTCCAAAACGTTTAACTAGGCATTCAATGAGTACAGTTATATCTTTTTCTTCTAAATTTAGGGTGAGTTTGAATGAGTGAAATGTATGAAAAAACCCTGTAGAAGTCTTTACAGCTTTGAGATGGGTGCTTGTTTCGATGACTCCGACGAAATGTTTAGCATTTGAAAAAATTTCATTAAAGTGATGCATTCTTTGAACTCTCCAGCAGTAAAGTGTGATGATATTTCATACAATGGTAGGCACGTATAAATTTCAACCTGCTTTGTTTATGCTCGTAAGTATTAACAAGTATTGTAGCCTACGACAATGGAGCGGACATTCCATTACCCGACCATGAAGAAGTTCGAATAGCAATTAGCCGTTTGAAGAACAACAAAGCGGCGGGGCCGACGTCTTTTCAAATACGCCGGCGAGGATAAGGAGCATGCATCAACTTCTTTGTAGAATATGGTCGGACAAAAGCATGCCCGACGATAGAAATTTAAGTGTGCTCTGTCCAATCCACAAAATGGGAAGCCCTAAATTCGTTATTTTTTCAAAAGAACTTTATTGGTACTAGTATATAGGCATATCAAAATTAAACCCCAAGTACAATCCCTTGGATTCTTATACCGACAAAGGCATTTTCGCCTTTATTCGTAAAAAAAATTTTCACTGTATTGAATAGTTTATTAAATGAATAATAGTGTAAAATTAATACCACAGCAACTCGTGGCCGGATCCACTAGTATATGAATGATTAGAATGACGATAAAAGTTGAAATCCCGTGGACTGTTTGCCTGTCCGTCCGTCTGTGCATGCAAGCTGTAACTTGGGTAAAAATGAAGATATCCTGATGAAGTGAATAAAGTATGTGGGTTCCTTAGTAAAAAAAAAAATTACAAGTTTGTTGATGGGCCACGCCAACACATCGCCATTAACCGAAAACATATAAAGTACCATAACTAAGCACTAAATTATGATATAAAGCTGTAAGTTGTTATTGAGGATCCCAGTAGCACGCGGCATCTGCGGGGAAATTTTTTTGAAAAGATGGCCCCGCCCTTTAACAAGTTTAATTTACATATCTCTTAAACCATTTAAGCGACAACAAAAAAGTTTGCTAAGTGCAAATCTTATGAGAATTTCTGTTTACTAAATTCCCGAGAGACATTAAATTCATTAAGGTTTATGGGAGCTGCTGTGAAAATTGGATGATGTGGTTGGCACCGCTCACCTTTTGTTGAAATCTCATATCTCCAGACCCGACAAACCGATTTCGACACAATTTAGAAGAAGAAGAATGCCACGTATCTTCACGGTCTTCGTGTACACTCTCAGCGACGACTGCTATATTTTCTTCACTACGTGCTGAACGTAGTAATTTCGGTCGAATATTATCCAGTATTGAATAATGGGTCTCAAGTAGGATGATGGGTAATAAAATTTATCGATTTTTAATCGATGTTCAGGCGTAAGTGTTTCTATGGTGCAATGCCAAGCAAGACCGCACAAAAATAACATTAATGCTTTGAAATGATTGGAAAATATACCTCGACATATCACATACTCAAATCCAGTTTTCGGTACTTTATTTTCCCTTTTCTGCTGAAGATTTTCGTTAATTTAATTTTTGCATTTACTTGTGATTCCTAGTATACGAGTATATATGTATAACCGAGTCTAATATATTTTCCTTTCAATTACTCTATTGTGCACTTATTCATAACTAATTATGTATTGTTTCTCGCTTGTTTTCTTTTTCTCTTTCTCTGACTCTTTACATCTTCGCATTATAATTTATGCTAACAAAGTGTGGACAACATGGTAAGGAAATTGCCGATTATAACGGATGGCCATCAGCGGCGGCAACTCGCAGCCACATGTCAGCCATCAAGCAAGGATATGAGGTACATATGTACATATTTATTAAAGTTATAGTAAACAAAACTTTTCGATATCGAATTTAGTTGATTTTATTGCTGAGCTCACCATTGTGTCGTGAAATCTAAGTTTGCTCACAGTCCTTAATATTTAATTAGTATGCGTTTTTGTAAAGCTAAAAGCAAAAATATTTACAAAGCTCTGAGTGATAGCAGTGAGCAAAAAGTATTCATATTTATTCGTTTTTAGAGTTCAAAGAAAGATTACTCAGATTTTATTGGAAAGTGAAGTGCTCTAGTATTGAACAAGTAAAGTTTTTTACATATTTTTGCAGCGCATTATTATCGAAAAGGAAGCATCCTTTTTGTAGTATCATAAGCAATATATTCGGTGAAAAACCATTCTGACGTTCACATATTCAGGATTCCGAGCTTGAAAAGTTATGGTCTGATTTCGAAAATTTTTTGTATGAGATAGGTGATATAACGTAAGCAATATTTCGAGTTGCAATTAAAGCAATAAAGGGGCGGACCCACATACACTTTGTAGGAGTTTTTATAACGAATATTCAGTCAAATACCGCCCATCTGCAGTACTAACATCTCTATTGTAAATGGACAAACAGACGTCCGGATTTAAAATCTTCTCATCATGATGTTAACTTAAATATAATGGGTGATTCAAGTAGAGGTACTTTTTTTTAGAGCTCACGCGTGAGTTGTGTTCAGTTGTGACGTCATTTTCGTTCAGTGTTGTTTGGCATTTCATCATGGAAAGACGTACGCCTAAACAACATTTATAAATCGTTCAGTTTTATTATAAAAATTCACGTTTTGTAAGGAATCTGGTTCGCGCGTTTCGCTCCACTTATGGTCAACATAATCGCCTTACTCGCAACACCATCACCCATCTTGAGACCCGGCATTCATTATTGAATAATATTCGACCGAATAGACTACTTCCAGCGCGCTTTGAAAAAAAAAAAAAATATAGCAGACGTGGCTGAGAGTGTACACGAAGACCGTGAAGCGTCGATTCGGCGCCGTTTGCAGCAACTCGGACTGAGGTGTGGAATGACATTTTACGACGATATCTAAAATTGAAACTGAAGCCGCTTGACCTCCCCAAGAAAATCGCTTCGCTCTTTAGACTGTTGAAAAGTTCCAAGAAGATGCGACGGTTTTGAGCATTTTATAGCAAAATAGCCGCACCTGGGACGAAAGGTGAAATGAAGAAATTCAAGAGCTACCACGCTATCTAGGAAAAAAAAAATAAAGGTTTGGTGTGGTTTGTAGGACGGTAGAATCAGCGGACCATATTTTTTCAAAAATGCAGCCGTCTCACCGGCGACCGTTATCGCGCCATGATAAACGACTATTTGATGTCTGAAATTGAAGCTCGTGATCTCGCCTATATTTGTTTTCGTCAAAACGGCGCCACTTCCCACATATCGCATCAATCAATGGATTTGTTGAGAGAATATTTTGGTGAGCAGATAATTTAACGTGTTGAGCCGGTCGATTGGCCACCAAGATCGTGTGATACCACACCCTTTGACTTGTTTCTGTGGGAATATGTAAAGTCTAAAGTCTATGGGGATAATCTCACTTCGATTCGTGCCTCCGAGCAAAACAGCACGCGTGCCATTCGCCAGTTACCAGTCGAAATGCTCGAACGAGTCATTGAAAATTGGACTCAACGGATAGACCATTCCCCATTAAATGTGAAGTTTCGATGGTTTTCTTTAAAGAAGTAGAAGCCTGGAAAGGGATCACCTTTTATAGCACTATATATATCTCGATCAGCTTTAGTTACTGTAAAATTTAGGAATAGGATTCAGTATTGAACGAAGAAAAATTCAAGATTTATATTTTTCACAGGTTTATATTTAAATAATACATATATGAAGAGTTACACTATTCGCATTAAGAGAAAATGTTTGTTTGTTTTCTTTGATATTCACATTTGCGACACATTTTTAAAATGTGTTGAAAATATAGTTTAGGAAAGACTTAAATGACGGCATTCAGCCACACAAGGGCGGATATTCGTCGGTTTGATCAGGACAATCGAATTTGCCGTCACATTTTTTGCTTAAATCTATGCATCCGCCACTTCCACATTGAAATTTATTGGGTTTACAAAACGTAACACCACAAGTTGAAAACGATTCATCACTGCCATCCCAGCAATCGAATTCTTTATCGCAAAATTTTTCAAAGGGTATACAACCACCATAGTGACATTTCTTATATGCATCTGAGCATAATATGGCTTTGCAATCCATTTCATCAGATCCATCTAAGCAATCCACAGATCCATTACACCAGTCCAGATCATCAATGCATTCACCATTTTTACATCGTGTTCCCTCGCAATCTTCATCGTCATCAGCTGAATAAAATATAGAAAAAAAGAAACTGAAAATCGGTTTGAAACTCGTGTTCAATTTATAAAATAACGTTACGTCAACAAAATAATTGTAGGCATCATTGCATGTTAAGAGTATTTGAAATATACAATTTTATTTGCATATGACCAGCAAAAATTGTCGTTCGGTTTAATCCGCAGTATCCACACATATAAGCTGACTCATACAATCTTGAGTGTGCTATCGCAAACGTGAAAGATTCCGAGAAATTCTCATGTATACATAAATGTTTCTTTAGCATAAATATCAATGCCTTGAAAACGATTATTTTAAGGGACCAGTAGGGTAATCTGGCATGTTTTTTTTGACATTTTTTTCATAGAAATTTCGGAGAATTGGATGGGTGAATGAGATGCGTTTTTACACCGGCGGTCACGATTTCTCATGTGTGGATCATCTGAAACACAAAAACCCAATTTATTCTTAAAAAGTACGTGATTGGTTATCGTCCTTACTAGAATCATTAAAAAATTTTGATAAACAAAAGAGTAATTAAAGCGTTTTTTTAATATTTCCCCATGTTTTTTTACATAAATTTTGTCATAGCATTGTCAATAAACTATAAAATTATAGCGGTACTAAGCAAATCGGTTGAGTAGGTCGACCGGAATCATGTCCGCCAGTTCAAAAAAGTGTGCGTTTGAGGAAAATGCGTGTAAAGTTTGAGGTGTGCACTCCGAGCGCACCGAACGTCGAGCGGTATTATTATTTTTGGGCCTTTTTCGAAACCTTACAATGGTAATTTAATTCTAAATGTGCGATTCTGTACGGTGATACAGTATCAAGTCTCTAAATTTGATAGAGACAATTTTTGAGACTTGAGACGATTTTGCTATTCTGTAAGTGACACAAAATCTATTACATTTAATAATTCAGAGATTCTTTTTAACTTGGATGAAAATAAATATGTCGATAACAAAAATTAAATTTTCTATAACATAGTGAAAAAAGATAATTATCAATCAAAATAAAATTATATGTTGATTTGGTTTCATAATATTTTCGAAATTTTTGTAAAATTGATTTATTTTTAACCTTTTTGTGTTTGAGTTGCTTACAAAATATAAAAAAATGACAATCGATTATTATTAATGATGATCTCTGCTCAGTATATTCGAAATGGCAGACAAGAGTTCTTTTTGGTTTTGTGACTTGCTAACTACCAGGTCTCAAACTTGAGGCAGTATTTTGAGGCTAAAGCTAGAGACTTTTTAGTGAATAGTAACTAGTCACAAATTGAGATTTTACCACAAAATGTCTCAAATAGAGATTAGAGACTGCTTACAGAATCCCGCTATAAGTGTATAAGGAAACAGAAAATGCAACTATTCGCATAAAGAGCTAGAAAAGTAGTTTTTATTTCATTGACACTGCAACAGATTTTCGTTCAATGTGTTCTGAGCTGTACCCAGATATCAATATTTTTCGTTATGTATTCAAGTAGTATTCAGCTTTGCAAAAGAACAATTTACAATTGTGTTAAAATCCCAATTTCTTTTCACAGGTACCATACCGATTAAATATATAATATTGCTGTCCCAAAAAGTGGAGAACAGTCGTTTTTTCACATACCCTTTATTGCTAAGGCAACATAGCAGATAAGCACAAAAATCACGAAACGCATATTTCTCACAAGAAGTTTATTTATTCCGTAGTAACTGCTCGCGTTCCTCTATAATTGACTACTGATTAAAGCTTTAGCACAATGAAGTGCTTAACAACTTGAGAAGTGGCTCGTTCTTCAAACACCATGTAGGCAGATGAGGGTGGTTCGAAAATTCGCATTTGAGAAGTATATCAGCCATATTCCTGTGTCATATAAGGAACTAGTAAAATGCGGCTGATAAATCCATTTCTGTAAAACGTTCGACGTATTGCAACCTATTGCAACTACGATGCTGGTTCAGGTCAGGAATTATTGATTGAAGTATAATATATATATGCAAGTCTGAGGAAAACCGAAATTTATTATATTATTGTGTCAAATAAAATGCAAAATATTTAATTATACATTGAAATTAATTGATTCTTGACGTTTTCGACGGATGTTTACACGCAAACGTCTCAATATGGCCATATAGAAGTACCTATTCGCCGTGTGTCCCACCGAAACAAATTCATGATTTACCAAACTACGAATATCGAAACGAAAAATTATACCACCTTGATTTTTGAGCGTCTTTTTTTCCTCTATTCCGATGATCGTTGACTTGTTTGCTTGTCGCATCGGCAGTTATAATGCTATTTGCCATGAAAATTAAGTACCGACCAACCCGGGTAATTATACTCGCATAATAATTATATTCTAATTAGAAATCTGCTGCGGTGCATGGTGTTTTCTTTCATATTGTTGTTGCCCTCGGAGTATATTAAAAAATCTAAAAAACGTACATTATAAGAAGCAACTTAATAGAAGACAATTAAATTTAGTAAATTGTTAATTTTGACCTAAATGTTCTGCGGGATCCACATTCACATATTCTTGAAAAGTTATATTTCTGTTATCGTGGATATCAGAATTTAAGTTTGTGGCGCATTTATTCGGTAAGTTATCGCACTTTTAGTGGTTTTCAACATGAATGTGATACCAATACAACCAAAGGGGCTTATGATAATATATTGGATATACATATATGAGGAAAAGATCGACCAAAGGTTTGGACATATGTATATTAGGGATATGAGATATGATCAAAGTCTAGACCAATTTCATTCATACTTTAACATTTTAGTTTATATTTAAGAAAACTTCTCCACACAATTTCATTAAAATGCCTTACATATTAACCGACATTTTAGGTGTAAAGTCCACTAGTAAGTACCAAGTCACTTATCGTGTATATTAGAGCTAGGTGAAGTTTTCAGCTGATTCCATATTTTCGAACGAATGGATGAATGTAAGTCACAGACCGACCGACATATTGGATATAAGGTCTACTAGAATAACGAAGCTTCGAAAATATTTCTATTAATTTATGTTAGTTGCCATCTTATTGCAAATTCACCCGTCGTCATTCTGGTCATTTATATACTCTATTAACTCTTTATATTATATATTTCGATTATTTTCAAATGTTGCGAGACCATTAAGAACAAGGAGCGGTAGTACTCAGAGCAATCATTTTGAAAATTTTTTAATATTATTAGGAATTTAGTGATAATATTCTTCGCGATAATTTAATATTTAATTTATATTTGTATTTCATTCCAGGCTAAAATGAACGACCATCACAATAACTTACAAAAAGGTATGAAACTTAAACTAACTAAAATTTGATGTATTTGATGTATATATTTTAAATAGTAGGTATGTACAAATACTTTATGTGTGTATATAAACAACACGAACAAAAGGAGTGCAATTTTCCTGGGTGTCGTATATATTGGGTTCAATACGCGAGTTGGTATTCGAGTTTCGACCTACAATTTCCAAACAGAAGACAATATTCTAACTTTTTTTTTAGATATTAAGCAGGCCGAAAGGTTCCTTGTCATTTGAAATTTAGCTCAATTTGCAGTCTCAACGATTACCTCTTCTTGGTCAAGAAAAGCTGCAGGCAGATTCATGAAATTTGGCTCGTGGATATTGTGGCTGTTGGATCGTCAATTGTGAACTCACGCCACACCTACTTTGCATAAAGCTTACGTATTTCGAAATCGACCACGCAAATCGTTCCTTTGGTATCTGTTGAGTTTTGTCAATTTCTATCAACTTACGTCTTTCTAATGCTGCTCAATGCGTTATCTTGGTGCTCAAACTTACGACCTATAACAAAGCTAGCAAGCCGAAGAACACACACCAAGCGGTATTTAGTTATCAGCGCCGATAACCTGCTTTAAATCTTTTCTAAAACATATCTTTAAAATAAAGCTAAACTCTTGAACGTAACATTAAATTATATTTCACTTATTTCCTGACCACTTTTCTAAAAGAACACCCTATATCTGAATTAAATAACTTACCTTACTAACCGAAATGCTCCTTCTATAACTTTACATTTTGCAGGCTCGTATTAAAATCCAGCTTCTTTTAAAGGATGATCCATTTCGAGTTTCTTTACTATGTTATATGAGAGACATATTGACATTTATTATTTGAGAGTTATCTCTTTCATATGTTGTCCGTGGTTACGTCTCAGATGGTCTATCCATTAGTTCAATTTTCGATGACTCGTTCAAGTATTTTGACTGCTAAATAGTGAATGACACGCGTGCTGTTTGGCTTTGCATATACCCACAGGAAAAAGTCTAACGGTGTTGCCAATGAACCGGCCCAAAACGTGAAGTTATCTTCTCAGCAGAAATGCTCCCTCAATAAATGCATTGTTGGATGCGATTCGTGGAAGAAGAGCACCGTTTTGTTGAAATCAAATCTCGCCGAGATTACGAGGCTCAATTGTAGGCATCCGGGAGTCGGTTATCATGGCGCGATAACGGTCGCCATTGACCGTTACGTTCTTACCGGCAGAATTTTTGAAAAAAAATGGACCTGTAAAATCATAGGTCGGATATTCTTGGAACTTTTCGAGAGCTCAAAGAGTGAAGCGATGTCACTAAGGAAGGTCGAGCGGCTTCAGTTCTTGCACAAGCAGTATTTTGTACGCTTTCAGTTTAAGATATCGTCGAAGAGCGCGCAAAGTCGTTCCATAGGTTAGTCCGAGTGACTAGAAAAGGCGTCGAATCGACTCTCCACGGTTTTCGTGTACACACTCAGCTGCTATATTTTGTTCACTGCTTGTTGGACGTGGTCAATTCGGCCGAATATTATCCAATGAAAGCTGGGTCTCAATATTCAGGCGTAAGTCCTTCCATGATGAAATGCCAAATAAAAATGAACAAAAATAACGTGACAGCTTGACGCAACTCACGCTTGAACTAACAAAACGGTGATTGAAAAAAGTACTTTTACTTGAATCATCCGTTATCTTTGATGAAAGTTACTCGGCCAATACTTTTGAGAATATAAAGCCTAAAGGCTGCTCAAAATGTAATGTCTTTGACTGCATTTAGACGCCACTCCGCCACTTCTGAGCTCTTTAGCGAATGTTATAAGGGGCTTAAGGTGAAGCTTATTGCTGCGGATTTCTTGTAGGAACTTCTCCCATGCTCATTCGTTTAATAATGTCAACTTTACATAAATCACATTAGGAGTTCTCCAAAGTCATGATTGTTTTTCAAAATTACCTAAACATCTACATACTCTGAATAGCGGTAATTTAGCTTTTTTATCCACTACTTGTTTATATTTAAATAGATAAGGTTAGCAGATTACTATCTGCTAAACTGTTTTACCCAACACACTTGCAAATGCGCCTAGTAGCCTTTGCGGCAAGGCGCATCGTTCGCTAGTTGAATGCATGTCACCGCAAAATGTTGCAAGTACGCACCGCGCTAGGCATTGGCGTGGCTGGTGGCGAACGCTTAGCGATGCAATCTGATGGCAATATTGTTAAATCTACGATAAGCATCAATGTGACGGCACCATGCACACTCCCACGCTGCAGCAACAACAAACCTGGTTAAATCAACCATCTAAAAAAGTTGCTGCACTCCAAAGTCAACCAAGCACATTAGCCGGTAAAATATTGTAAGCAATTAACAACACAGCGACAACAGCATGGCCAATAATAACAACAACCACCATAATAACAATATTGTAATTAAGTGACAGCAGCATCGACATAATGCCTTAGCTTCAAAATGTTGCAGCTTTACTGACCTCTAAAACATTAACCCGAATTGTGTTGCGAGCTTCTACAACAAACTCCAAGCGCTGAGGTGGCGTCTAAAATATGCCACACACACACACACACGCACACTGAAGCATATACATATACATACATACATATATGCAAGCGCATGTGTATTGCTGAGGGGCACCGTGGTAAAAACAGCAAGGTGTGTTGTTGCTTTTATTGGTGATGTTGCTGTGATTTTGTTTTCTTGTTGCTGCTGTAGTCGTATATAGACAAAAAACATGAGGTGCAACAAGACGCTTTACAAGATGTTTACATAAATTCCTTAAATGCAAACAACATGCAACATGCACTAAGCGCCCCTAACAGCAGCGAGCAAGCAACAGTAGCAAACGAGTAAATGACAAGTCTACAAAGCCAGCAGTCTCTACATAGGTAGTATGGTGTGACTGCCGAATTAACTGCCAGCGACGTTATCTCCGCCAGCTGTAGCAACCCTGTGAGGAAAACCGTTACCACGCTTGCAGAAGTCCAGACGCTGAACCCAATTTTCGACGGTTTTCAAGCATAAATCGGTCGAGCTTATTGCGCCGTCCTGTTGGAATCACATATTGTCCAAGTCCACATCATCTAATTCGTGCCAAAAAATATTCGGTTGTCATTGCGCGGTAGCGATTCCCACTCACAGTAAAGTCTTGATCATCACAAAAGAAGGGCGGCCCTATGATGCCGCCGGCATGTAAACCGCACCAAACCGTAATTTTTTCAAGATGCAATGGTGACTCATGGAGTACGTGTAGAATGCAGCCTGACCAATAACGCATATTTTGCTTACTGATGAAGCCATTCAACTAGTAATAAGCTTCATGGCTGAAGATGATTTTTCGTTGAAAATCCGAATTAATTTCAAGTTGTTGTTCACTAATATACATGTAGTAAAATACACTTTGTCTAGTCATTTACAACCACGTTTATTAAAACAGTTTAAAGTACATAGATGCTTAGACACTAATTAGCCACTTAAAACTATGCGGCGCAATAGTTTGACGACTTATATCGTTGCGCGCGCCTCGGTGTATATTAATTGACTCTCCATACCTTATCCGTTTTCCCTACTTCGTCCTCTGTCTGTTCGTTTCATGTTCTGTCGTTCCTCTGTTCGCCTGCGTGGAGTTGCCACCTACCCCAACATCCCATTCCCACACATATGATAAAAATATTGCCTCGTTTGCTGTCCCTATCGATATACTTTTGGAGAGGCTCTACTAAAAAAACCCATTATTGCAAGTCGATTCTTCCTGTAAGTTTGGTATTTCTGAAGTGAGTAATTCTGGTTGGCAGCTAAGCCCGAGCATTGCCTATTTTACCGCGATGAGAGTAGTTTTGACGCGGTTGTCGTAAGACTTATATAGGCGTAAACGAGTAGAGTCTATTACATTTTTAACGCCTTGCGTTATTTGTATATGTAAATCATGATTGCGATCAAGCAAATTGAAGGCGAAATCATTAACTATGTATATTTCCTACCAGGCAGCTGTATTTGGGATGCATGGTGATTATGTCGCGGTCATGTCAGCAGCGTAGGTGAAATCAGTGGCGCTTGGCGGCGGCGCGACCGATAAAGATCGCTGTCGGCGATCGCGATTTTGGCGATTAAATCGCAGAGTAAACATGATGCTGCCGACCAATTTCATTGTAATTTGATATTTCTGCAAAATACGGCAGATTAGACTTGCTACAGTTTTCCATAACAAAAAAAAAAAACAAAAACAAACACAACAAAAAAAAAGGAGAGTCTTACATGAATCCTTTCTCCCTTCAAATTAGTAGATGTTGAACTTGCCTCAATCCTTAAAAACATGACAGAATTAGCGTAAGAAAATAGTCAAACTTATTTTAAATACATATGTGTACCAGCAGAAAAATGAGCTTCCCAGTTTATTTTATAAATCTACAGAACCGCCTAGAACCTTCTTTAGTGAACCAGAAGATAAAGCCAAAATTAACACTAACCGTCTCAGTGAATTGTGATAGACTCAAAATATTTTGATGATTTGTAAGTGTCGTATTATATTTTCTAAGCTGTTTAAATGGGATTCATGCCAGGAACGCCCACTGAACCTAACCTAACCCCATCCAGTTGATTGACTTGTGCTTTAGTAATTTAAGTAAATACTTGATTTGTGATTCTGTGCACCAATTAACTGATGAATTCTTTGTTCCTTGCTTACACTTTGTTTTATAGGTCACTTTCTAGATGATAGCCGCCTCTTAGATCATCATGCTGTTACGCCGCAGGGTAATCACAGTGGCATGGCATCAGCTGCTTCTATTTATGGGCCCAGCGCCACATTGCGAACCATTGCCACTTCGAATAGTAGTTCACCTGCTGGAGGCGGAGGCGGTAATGGTGGCGGCGGTAGTTTAGTCACTGCTCCGGGTAGTCTAGGTCTTATCGGAGCCAGCAACGGTAGCCTTGGTGGCAGTAGTAGTGTCGGTGGCGGCGGGCTTGTAGGTCTTGGCGGCGCGAACATTGGTGGCATTGCGCATCATGCGCCGACAACGTCTAATCACATGTCGCATCATCACAGTGCGTCAACGGCTGCCTTGCTGGTGGTACCGCAGCCGATCAATGCAAGCAAAATGAATGTGACACTGGGAGCCGGTGGCAGCGGTACAGGCAGAAAGTATCAGTGCAAAATGTGTCCGCAGGTAAGTCAAAAATATCAAAAATCGGTTTTGTGCAATTTCCTTGATCTTAAGTACTGAACATCTATGGAATTTTTTTAAAAGAAATAACAAAATTAAACCCGAAACTCAGTCATATAGTCGATACTTTGGGGTCTGAAATGGTGGTGTACGATTTCGCCGACTTCTAGATAATAGTTGCAACACCTTCAAATCGCTACTTCTTACTAAGTTATATCTTCACTGATGTTTCATTTAAGTGTTGTGGAGCTATTGTTTATATTTTTATTTCTAAGTTATTCGTTTTACGTAATATTATTCACACAATTGAGTTTCTTTAATTAAGGTATCTGACTCTCTAACGCATATATATTTTAAGCAGAGAGAGCGAAATCAATGATTTTAAACGGTGGGAAAGTTGAACCGAAAGGGACCGAAACCGGCGACATGTTTTTTCCGCTTTTATGACATTTCTCTTCAGTAAGGTGCGCCATTTCATAATAGGAATATATTCGATCCAACAACGGCTCGAAATTATTAAAATTTACTACCGAAATTCAGAGTCAGTGGCCTCAACTTTTAGAGGGTTCAGTGTAAAAATTTGAATCTGTAGTCACAGAATATTCCGTGCCAGTGAGACAAAGAAGTGCCCGTACTGTAGAGAATATTGCTCCCGCTAGTGCATCAATTAAGGAAGACTCAAATCAGTCCCTCACAAGTCGTTCTCAAGCGGTGGGCATCTTTACACTGCCGCAAGAACTGAAGCCGCTTGACGACCAGAAACGTCGTATGTTCGTGAGTTGGTCTAAGCAACAACTTGAAAAGTATCCGGATTTTCATCGAAAAATCAGCCGCACAGCTAATGTCAAAATCGATTTGTTGAAAACCAAGTTTGGTAACGTTTTATCTCACGAAATGGCTTAGTCAATTTGCCGCCTCGATCGTGTGATTTGACGCCACTAGACTATGCTAACAAGCCAGCGACGATCGATGAACTTCGTACGAATATCAAACGTGAAATTGTTGGCAGTCATAAGTCGTAGATAATTTCGTCTATCTTGGAAGAGGTATTAACAGCAACAACAATGTCAGCATCGAAATCCAACACAGGATAACTTTTGCCAAAAGGTGTTATTTCGGAATAGGTAGGTAATTGAGAAGTAAAATCCTCTCTCGACTCTCTATAGGTCACTCATTATTCCCGTCCTGCTATATGGGGCAGAGGCATGGACAATGACAACATTTAATGAGTCCACATTGGCCACGGTGAATATCGTATACGATGGAACGCTGAACTGTACGAGAAATTGACAAAATTCTGCGAATTAAGAGACAGTGGCTACGCTGGCTAATGTCATGCTGGCTAATGTCATGTCGTCCGAATGGACGAAAACACTCCAGCTTGGAAAGTTTCCGACGCAGTACCCGCCGGGGGAAGCAGAGGAAGAAGAAAATCTCAACTCCGTTGGAAAGACCAGGTGGAGAGGTTTGGAACTTCCAATTGCCGCCACATAGCAAAAAGAAGAAACGACTGGCGCGCTGTTGTACACTCGGCTATAACCGCGTATTCGGTGTCTACGCCAATAAAGAAGAGGAAGTATTGCCAGTCAAGGGACAATGACATAAACTTTACGTAAATAGTGCTTTTAATGTACGTCATCTTAGGCCCTCTTTAAAATTTGCTCTTCAGGAGTCTCAATATTTTCCACATAACTACGTACTAAAAGGATTTTCACACTTCGGTTAATATTATATGTTATATGATATAACGCATGTATATCGGTACAAGTTTCCATATTGTACAAAAAATGATTTTCGTTGTTCTTGAGTGGCCTTTTTACCGAGCCTACAGCACACAACTTTCATGTGAGTTAATTTCGTTGATTTTAATATAAGTGTCTCGCAATCTTAATGAAACATAGTCAGTCTGCGACCTGGAGTACAAATTAGTAAGTTACCAAACAAAATTTGAATCCATTCGCAATTTCTTCAAATAATGCATCTTGATTTATTTCGCAATATTTTCAAAATCAAGTTTTGCTATCACGTATCAGGTATTTCCACCGCTTTGATCCTTGCGCAAGTATAAAATGTTCGGCTACACTCGAAGTTAGCGCGTCCTTACTTTTTCGTGATATGTTTTGCATTTAAGGTAGAAATATAATAAAAGTGTCTTATATATTGAATGGATTATAGGTACATACCATATATATTATAATAAAATAAAAGCAGTTTCAGCATAAATCATTATCACTAATTTATTAATCACGCACACACTTAGGTATAGGATTATCCCATCCATCCGATTTACAATATATATAATTGGCTCCTTGAGGCTTAAAACCGTAATCACAACTGAAGCTTACAACTGAATTTTCAGCAACATAATTTATAAGGAAATTGCTCTGTACCATTGACCAATTATTCTTATTCGGTTCTTGATAATGACAAAAGACTGGTCGTTTACAACTTTTAAAAATATCGAGATCACATGGAGAATCTATAGGGAAATTAGAGTTAAGGAAAAGTAATAAAAATGTAAACGACATAAAACTGTTGAGAAAACAACTCACTGCGCACACATTGCGGTAGTTTAAGACTTTGCTGATGACTCCAACCGTTCGAACTACAAATGGTTTGCTCTTCGCCTTTCAACTTAAAGTCTTCAGCACAACCGAAAACAATCTGAGTATTTAAAGCATAATTTGTGGACTCATTAATACTGCTATCAAATATTGTCTGCTCGGATTTGAACTTGGATTCGTAACGCGTGCAAGTTAATGGGTATTTGCACGCGGGAAGTAAATCAGCTCTGCAGGAATGTACTGTTGGAAAAATATTATGACGAATATCTGAAATAAGATAAACTGGTTAAGTAAATAGAATACATACCAATACATTTGGGTATATAGCCATCCCATTTGCCTCCCGTGCAAGTTAAAGCGTTTCTGCCATCCAACACATAACCATTTTCACAACTGAATCTTATTTGTTCCGCATCATAAATTGATTTCTGGTGGATGGCACTTTGAATTTTTGTATAATCCCCGAACTCGATATCGAATCTCTCACAAATTAGTGGATAAGTGCAGTTATCCAGTATTTCTTTGTCACAAGTGTTAGAGATTCGTTCTTAAAGAAATAAAATAGGAAAGTCTGAGTTGCTCACAAATCGTTAACAATTAAAACTGTACAACAACTTACGACATTCAGGATCGTACATTCCGTCTTCGTATTTCCAACCATGGAAGTCACAGGTTGCTGTTCTGGCGCCATTTAGTACGTGGCCATAAGCGCAATTGAAAACTACCGTAATGCCTTGGGGATACGTTCTATAACCGCCGCTATTGTTATTAGTTATGGCTTGGCTAGATCCTGTATAATAATTGTGAGCAGTGCAAATCATTGGATTTTCACATTTAGGTAACAAATCGGTTCTGCATGTTGCTTTACATTAAGGAAGATGAGATTGTTTAGAAGTTCTTAATAATAATAGCTATACCACGAAGTACCTACCGATACATTTAGGCATAGTGTCATACCATTTGCCTCCGTTACAATTTAAATATTGTGTGCCTGAGAAAATATAGCCATTTTCACAGCTAATATATAATTGTTCATCGTGGGATAATTGCTGCACGCTTCCTTTGTAGATTCTCCTATACCTTTTCGTCGCAGAGTCATACCGCCAACACATTAACGGAAAAGTGCAGTCGTCCAATACATTAGCATCACAATAAATTTTCTCTAAGAATATATGCAAAATTATACATTACTAGATCGTTGACGGCGAGAAGTGAAGTGAAACTTACTGCAAGTAGGAATACTATGACTCCATCCACCTTTCGAACATGTGATGACCTTCTCACCAACTAGTTCATAACCAACTTTACAAGAAAATTCCACAGTTAATTCCGAGGTGGTTGCGGCAGCCATGTTGCTGGAGAAATATCTAGTCCGGGTTTCTTTACAAATTAACGGATATTTACACGGACGGATAAGTTTTAAATCGCACCAGGGAACTGTTATTACAGGATTTAATTTATTAGAAAACACTCGTACATGTAGCCAAAGTTATGACATCTTACTGCAAGTAGGTGCGTCATTATTCCAGCCATAATTCATACAGGTTGAACGATTCACTCCACTCAGATTGTATCCATATTCGCAGCTATATTCAAAATAAGAGCCTTCTCTCACCTTCCTATTCCAAAGTGAATATTGGCAGTTAGTTGTATATCTTGTATTTGAGTCAAACTTTTGGCACTTTAGCGGCCACTTCGGAATTTTCAAATCCAATACATCGCATTGATTGACTGTAAAGAAGGTTTGTCAAACGAGAAGAATATTTAAAACTTTTATAAAATATTACAAAAATATTAAGCGGAAATCACTTGTGCTCAGAATTCTTACCACATCTAGGCATCACATTTGACCAGCCTTTCGCTGTACATTTCCTTACATTCGAACCTTCTAGGAGATAACCCTCATAGCATTCGAAACTAAGTTTAAAATGTTCTCTAACAACAGTATCTGTAAAATAATTCGTTATGACTTGTTTTTTACTAATGTTGGGCTCCTCATAGACACATTTCAGTGGCGGTATGCAGCGCAATTTGAAGTCTGCATCACAGGAGGGATCTGTAAGAAAACAAATAGCAATGTTATACTTAGTTTGCAGAAGCAAATTTGTAAACTTACTGCAACTTGGAATTTTATTGGTCCAGCCGTTTGCTTTGCATGTTGTACGGTTTACACCTTCTAGAACAAAACCGTCGGCACAGTTGAAAACCACTTCTGATCCCTCAAAGAGGTAATGTCGCGCCTGATTGTCATATAATCTTCCAGAATCTTGGGAGCCTTGTAATAAAATGTTACAAATGAGTGGATAATCACACCTGCGTATAGTGCATTGATTCCTGGTTTTAGTGGTTGCTTTATTGGTGGTAGTAGGCGGTGTTGTTCTACTCATGTTGTACAGGTTTGTGACAGTTGTGGTTATACTTCCTGGATAGTTTACATTGCGGGGTTTTTCTGTTGCATTTAATGTTTTATCAACAGGCGAAACAGGACTTGTAGGCAGTACGAAAGTGTGTGGTCGTGAATTTATAGGGCTCTGAACACTTAAATTAGAATCATTAGATCTGTTAGAACTCGAACTTAAATTTGTTTTGAGATTGGGAGTTTGTCTTGTCACATTTAGAGTATATAAGGTGGTTTGCGATATGGCAAGTTGATTCTGGATCTGCCTGACTTCTTGTTCCTTATTTCCATTACCTTTAGGCTGCTCTGATGGCGTACCATTTCGAATGTCAAGAGGAAATGTTTTATTTTTTTTAATCGGTGGAGTTTTTATTGTGTTGCCAATTTTTGGCATGGTCACGTGTAAATTGTTTTCTGAAAATTGTTTTGTTACATTTTCTCTCGTAGCCGTCCCGGAGAGTTTCTTAAAAGTTTGATCGATACCGAAACTTTCCGCTGAAGTTGCTACAGCTGGTGAATGAACTGAGGTTTTTTGTGTGATCATAGTTTCGTTTTCATTTGTTGTTATGACTTGAGTTCGTTCTGAAGGCGTGCTGTTCATGCTGTTTTCGAAGTCTTCTTTGTTTCCTTCAGCTTTTGATTTGTCTTTCTTCACTTCCGTGATTGTTGTTATACCTCCAGGGTATTTAGCATTACGGTTTTTTTCCGTGGCATTTAATGTTTTATTAATATGATAAACTGGACCTTTAGGTAGTCTCTCAATTTGTCCACTCACTTCTTGACCGTTAGTGTCACTACTATCAGTTTGCTTTGATATATAAATTGTGGTTGTTGTTTCTCGAATTATTGGTGTTATTATTTGCGTATTTTTCTCTGAGTAGTTCCTTGTTACATTTGCTTTTGTGGCCGGTCCGATAAGTGGTTTAGAAGTTGATGTCTTCTGCGTAATTATAATTTCATTCATGCTTGTAGTGTTCAAGTGAGATCGTTCTGAAGGTGAGCCATTGAAATGAGTTTCCAAGGTTTTTTTATTCTTAGTATTGGCAACAGGTCGATTCGTTGTTGTTTGTGTGCTCGTAGTTTTAACTTTAGGTATGATTGTTAAATCTTTTTCGGAGTTTTCAATGGCTTCAAAATGTGTCGAATCGTCTAAAATAGTTGTAGTAGTTTCTCGCGTATTTGGAAGCTCCGTTGACGTGTTTGGTTTGTTCTTAATCGTTGGATACGTAATACTCTCCGTAACTGCGTTTGATTTTATTCTAGTTTTGGGTGTTAATACGGTAGCACTTTCCTTTATGCATAGTCCCTCATGCTCGTCGGTACCATCCCAGCATTCCTTTGTTCCATTACATTTGGCTTCCATGGGCAAACAAGCGCCATAACCGCATTGGAACTGATTTTGCCTACACAATACCGTTTGGCACAAAGAAGTCAGCTCATCACTACCATCATCACAGTCCTGTACGCCATTACATTTGTCAGTGATGCTGACACACTGGCCCGACCAACACTTCATTTGCCCCCAACTAAAAGTAATAAATGCGTGTCAAATATTTGCTCTGTAGTTTGAAAGATATGAAAGTATAAATAGTTAAGTTCTACGTTTATAGAATTTGCGCTTATACCATGACGTCTTCTTAGACTTAACTCTCTTAACTCTTCACTTAACTTAACTCTCCACTTGTACAAAAAGACGCACTCAGTTCACTGGGCTTCAGAAGCCAATTCAGGCATCTCAGGCTATAGCTTAACACTAATTATATTGTTAACGTTTTTCACAAGAGGAAATCTGCATCGTCGCAAAGGATCTAGCCTTTCGTTAAGCTGAACTTATGGTTACAAAGTAATAAATTTCTTAATGGGGCGAGAGTCGTTAAAACCAATAGATTTTGTTCTTTTAGGTAAAACATTTAACTGTGTGAAAAATATCAGTGATTGCTCTCAAAATTTTATGTAAGGCGATAAATATTTTTCCACATGGCCATTTGAGTTTAAATGCTAGGTTAGGCTAGTCTGGTAGGCTCGTGAGCCACGTATACGCCAGTTTGGAATTACGTTACGCAGTTCGTAAGAAGTAGTCATCTTTCAGAATGACAGTGCTTGACTTGAAATTCAATAGGTTCTGCAACCTTACTATCTTCATCTCTTCCAGTGTTTCAAGCCGTGGGACCCCAAAGTTTAAATACAAATTCCGAAATAAATTACCTTGTTAAATTAAACTAATTCATGCAAAACTAACGGTCCATTAAAGTTTGACATTCGAAGAATGTTTTATAAAATTTTCACGAAGAAATATTATATTTAACAAGTAAGGAAGGGCTAAGTTCGGGTGTCACCGAACATTTTATACTCTCGCATGATAAAGTGATAATCGATATTTCAGGCGTGGTTGTGAACCGATTTCACCCATATTTGGTACATGTCATCATGGTATTAAGAAAATATTATGTACCGAAATTCATTGAAATCGGTGGAGTACTTCCTGAGATATGGTTTTTGGTACATAAGTGGGCGACGCCACGCCCATTTTCAATTTTTAAAAAAAACCTAGACGCAGCTTCCTTCTGACATTTCTTCCGTAAAATTTATTGTTTCTGACGTTTTTTGTTAGTCGGTTAACGCACTTTTAGTAATTTTCAACATAACCTTTGTATGGGAGGTGGTCGTGGTTATTATTTGATTTCTTCCATTTTTGAACTGTATATGGAAATGTCTGAAGGAAACGACCCTATAGAGTTTAGTTGACATAGCTATAGTAGTTTTCGAGATATGTACAAAAAAATTAGTAGGGGGCGGGGCCACGCCCACGTTTCCAAAAAAAATTACCTCCAAATATGCCCCTCCCTAATGCGATCCTTTGTGCCAAATTTCATTTTAATATCTTTATTTATGGCTTAGTTATGACACTTTATAGGTTTTCGGTTTCCGCCATTTTGTGGGCGTGGCAGTGGGCCGATTTTGCCCATCTTCGAACTTAACCTTCTTATGGAGCCAAGAAATTCCTGTACCAAGTTTCATCATGATATCTCAATTTTTACTCAAGTTACAGCTTGCACGGATGGACGGACAGACAGACATCCGGATTTCAACTCTACTCGTCATCTATATCTGACTCTTTTAGTTTTAGCACTTCCAAACAACCGTTATGTGAACAAAACTATAATACTCTCTTTAGCAACTTTGTTGCGAGAGTATAAAAATTAATGTTTATGAGGTAGATAATACCTTTTCCAAGGTTTTTCACAATTTCTGATGATGACCGAACAATTTCCTTACCACTAACTCTATAAAAATATATATATATAATATATAAATAATCAGCATGCCTTGTTCAGTCGATTTAGCCATGTCCGTCTGCCCGTATCTAGTCTCTCGGTTGTTAATTTATTGATCTGCAATTTTGGAGGCGTCCATTTATCCTGAATGAACGAATTCACGTGCTTGTACGGACAAACTTTTCATTTCATATAATACCTTCACGATATTTGACATGAATTAGTGACCAAGGTAACGGTATATTGGGTCGCTGTAGCATATGGCTGCCATACAAACTAAGGCCCTGTTTGTAAATTTTTGTTTTTAAAAGGAATTCTATAGTATCTTTCTTAATTTTTTTCTTTGTTTAGAACCTTTGAAAGAGAAAAAAAAAAAAGAAAAAAATCGGAAAATATGCTATTGCAAAATCAAATGTCTTAACGGTTTTGAAAATGATATGTTGTAAATCGTTCATAATTCAATTAAATTCCTCGAATATTATGCAACCAACTTAAAAATAAAAATATACAAAGTATAAAAATTTAAAAACTCGAACGGTGGGAAACTTATTTCTGCAGCTACGATGTGCGGTGAATTTCAAGCGTGTGATTGTATTTCACATACATACATATATAAGATAAGCCTACTACTGCGATATATGAACGAGTGAATAGGATAAAGAGGATAAAAAAAATTACCCAATACAATTCTTTCGTTTTGTCTCCTCATCTATCTCATCATTCGGTAAATCATTGCGTCGTTTGCGACACGTCTCACTGTCCTCATCCGATGAATCGTCACAATCGTGCACACCATCACACAGCAATTCGAGTGATATGCATGCACCATAATCACAACGAAATGAAGCAAATGAGCATTGCATCGATTTGCAAGATGCTTTCGTCTCATCGGAACCATCGAGACAATGGCGGATGCCATCGCATAGATTTTCTGCTGCAATACAGCCGCCGGACTTACACCTCCACTCATCTCTCTCTGCACTGCACACTTTGCCAGCACTCGCTGTCCAAATGAAAAATCAAATAATTTATCAATAAAAGTAACAATTGATCTATCGAACACCAAATCTGATCGCAGCACTGTTTTTACCGCTACACGCACCACTATTCCAACTGACACATATCGTGGCGATCAGCAGCAAGCATATTTGAAAGCTGGACATTTTCGGAGATGTAATCAATACTTTTTGCATTTAATTCATAAATTCTTTGCGATTTGATTATTTCTTTCGCTGCGAAATACTTCTTAGTCCGTCGGTTCGTGGAGTACTGATTGCACCAAAGGCACCACAAAAGCTTTACAGGCGGCTCGTTATCGGTTCGAGAGGAATTCGTAAATAACTTTTCATCGCGATTGTGTGTGTGTGGAGCGAATATTTGTGGAGAGTGGTTACACATAATATCATAAAGAGCTTTAACTCATAAGAATATATTAAAAAAAAAAAAACATAAATACATAAATTTAGTTTCTGATATGCAAAATAAGTATGAAATATTTGTGAGTTTATGTTATCACCGAAATTCAGCAATCTCATTAAAAACATGGTATATATCATGAAATGTATAGTATTTAGGCCGTCTTTAGGGCTTACCTTTTTATTATAGAGATGCCTTAGTTTAGTTGGGATGGCAAAGAGTTAAGTAATCTTATTCAATTTGAGTGTATTGTGTCTAGTTCAAGCTAACTAATTGTTTATACTTGTACATAAATTATGAAATAATAAAACAGGAAATATAAGGGCTAGCCTGCTGTAGATGCTTAAAAAAATCGACTTTTTTGACGATTTTTTGTGAGGGAAAGAAATAATTGATTAAAGCGAAATTTCCAGGGTTTATAGTTGTATTACAAAACATCATTCACGATTTTTTTTTGATACGAAAACTTTGATATTCTGCCTTTGGGAAGCAATTGGGCGATGTATTCCGCATATGCATTTGTCGGACGGCTGGCAGCATGCAGGTCGCTATTTCTATTCCAAAAAAAAAGTGTAAAATTTTTTTTTTTTATGAAAAAAGGTGGTTTTTGACCAAAAAAAATTTACTTTATGTTGTTTAAAAATATATTCAAACTTGACTTGCTAGTTTAAATAGAAGATAATTTAATGCCAACGATAATAAATTTTGCCCCAATTCCATATAACGTTTAGTTTTTTTTCTATTCTGCCCGCCAATTAGAAAAATTGTAAAAATGAATAAAAAAAAAGACATCGGGCGTCAAAGTTTTCGCTTTCTGCCCAAGCGCTCATATAATAATTTGCTAGACGCTCGATCACCATTTCCCTTCTATTTTCGAAAATATTACGATTTCCAATCTATAACTTTAGAGACATATTCTTAGTTAATTTCTAAAGAGATTTAAGCAAAAAACAAAAAAAAATCGATTGTTTGAAGCTTCTAATTTCAATTTCGTGAAGATATCTCGCTAAATTAAAAAGAAATATATTATAAGCTCTCATAGAATTTATTTCGTTATATTTATAATAGAATGCCGTTATGTAAATACATATTTAAGGGTCACTGTGCTTATCAGGGGGTATGTGCGATTAAATAACATATAAATATATATATTGAGTAGTCGAAAAAGTATTTTCGTATTTCTAATCAAACTTTAACTCATTATTTTTTTTTTATTTATACCAAGAAATAAATGAACAAATATACTATTATACTATAGTATACCATTTTGGACGATCATTTTTTGCAATTTTTCCGCTAGAATATTAGTCTCAACCCTCATACTACCTATGACCGACATTTTGTTAAAATCATAAAAGGCTTAAATTATTTGCTTAACAAAACAAAAAAAAAAAAAAAACAGAACTTTTTTGACCAACTGTGAGTTTTTTATTTCATTTCACACCACGCTGTTCTTATTGGTACTCTATGTACTTATGTTCTTGGCGGGAAGCTTTACTGATAATCTTTTTATATATTGGAATGCGATTTCTCTGGGAATTCCCAAGATAAATATAAATGATTTATAGTTTATAAATTATACAGAAACTCAGAGGAAATATAAATACTTACTTGTGCTTATGCATAGCTATGAATATACATATGTATGTACATACATATACGTAGTTTTGTAGATCATTTTAATCGGATTTAAATGTTCAAATTGAATGAAAGAAAGTCGTAAAGAGTTTTAATAATGCATAAAGTTGAAAGAATTTTTGAGAGGGCTTGATGCAAGATTCGTATAACTGTTAGCGGGCTTCTGTCTTCAGATATGTAAGGCTTTCTGCACAAAAATGTATTACAATGTCAAGTTGTGAAACTAAACTAGTTTTGCAATATTTTACTCCGGGTGTAAGCCATTGACTTCCTTATTGTTAAGTTTCTAAAAATATCCAATGACTTCGTTAATTATTTTTCTAATCTAAACTCAGTATATTAAGATTGCCTCGAAGTTTTTAACGTCCAGAAGAAAACTTATAAAATATATACATATGTATATAAATGATCAGTATGCGATTTTGGAATCAATTGTTTGTATGGAAAATTTTTTCGTTTGACGAGATATCTTCAAGTAATTGAACATAAATTATTGTCATATTGCTACCAGGCGAACTGAACGCTTAGAATGAAGTCACTTCAGCCCGATTATATTGATAATTTCCATTAATGAAGAGTTCAGTTTTAGAACGCTTAAAGAGTCTACGTCTCCGACGTTGTGGCTTGGTTTTGACTGCCTTTTTGCCCTGGAGAATCATGTTTTCCTGTAGAGGAACCGAAAATTCTATCAGAAATAGCATCCTATTTTTATGTCCATTATGCATGAATTGTCCGGAAAGTAATAGGATTTAAAAAATTATGGCGTCACGGAAAATATTCTCCGGAATAGCCTTAAGCGGCGTGGTGCATGCGGATTGGATCCAATCTGTCGTCTCAAAATAATTGCCTTTAAACGGTCTCTCCCGATAAGAACACAACAAAAAAGTTCGCGAAGCCATATCTGGGACGGAGGACGGCTGTGGAAGCGTTGAGATGCCGGCCTTTTATAGGTAACTGTTCACAAGAGACGCCTTGTGCATTGGTCGTCAGTGAGAACTTTTGGGACCATCTTCGCGCACACTTTGCGCATGTTCATGTGCTCCGTCACAATGTCTTGAACCACAGATTTTGATAAATTTAGTATCTGGGTAATTAAATGATTACTTAGCAGGTCTCCCAGCACGGTCTTAATCAGCGATGTTTTCCCGGTCCTTCAAAGAGGCCTAGTGAAACACCCTACTGCTGACCGTGAGATTTACCAAGTTTCACACAGCATTTAATGGGGTACCTCTGCTCTCACGATCGCTGCATTTTCGGCTTGCACCACTCACAGAAGCACGTCTGGCGAAAATGTTTGTTGGTTTGACTCTCCAAGTGCTCGGAGACAACTGACCAGCCCCTCGTTCGTTAGCTAGGAACGCCCTTACCTGAATACAGTCGGTACTCTTTTGTCAAAAATGAGGTATGGTTTCTCAAACTTATAACAAAGCATATTTTTCTGGTAATAATATTCCGTAATGCCAAACATGAATAAAATCGCATTAATGGTCAAATGGAAAAACGTTCTCTAGTATACTTAAATCACTTAAAAAATTAATGCAATCAGTCTAGACCTACTCCATGGTATAGTGGCTTAAGACTTTCTACGGTGTTAAACCGTTTAAGTTGGTCAAAATGTGTGCTATTTTAATGAAAGTGGACATGTCAGTGATTGACATTTCTTCACGGTTTTGTCAAATGATGTATGTTGGATTCCTAAGAAATATTAATTAATACTAAGTTTTGCCGATGTTTTCCCGTTTTTGGACTGCGCAAATTGTGTGTGTAAAAAATGTTCGGGTACGATAGACCTTAGGCCTTCCTCACTTCTGTTTACACTTCGGCCAAGCGAGTGTTTCTCTGCAGATCAGGACAAAATACCGTTAGGATTTATATAGTGAATCCACTTATAAAAATATGATACTCCATTTATTGGAGAGCATCAAAATGAGATTCAAAGTTTGGAAGGCAAGCGCAGCCTGATATTAGACAACTCAGTAAGCGTCAATTTGAAGCTCGAACCTTTTCACGTACACGTGCATATGCATGTACTTGATATACATACATACATACTTGTATGCGAGGACATGACGGGTTTACTTATTTTAATGTAAGCAGAAGCATTTCAACGGTAGCCAGTGCATGAAATTTCGAAAATTTTCGTTACGGTGTATTGATGGGTATATTTTTTTAAAAAACTTAAATATAATTTTAATGAAAGCTAAACTTCATCTCCAATAACAGTGCTTAGTTAAACTGGAATATGTGCAATCTTCCTTGCAACTAAACCTGGGCGAAGTTAATACATACTAACAAACTATGTAGCATAAAAAATATTACATTAACAACATATATGTGCTATATAAGCCAGATGAGTGAATAACAACAAACATGTAAGTTAAAGTTGCCAAGGCGAATAAAATAGTAAAAAAAGGTCTGCACCTAAAGCTATAAGTGCATATAGCTAGCTAGTCATCTATAGTATGTACTTACTTATATACAAGCATATACGTATGTAATTTAATACACCCAGCCAACAATCGCCGTGTGAATGCTGCATTCTTAATTTGATACAAAAAGTCTGAAGTTTGAAAGATCCCAAGAGTAGTGATAATCAACGGATTACGTGTATATAACTGATCTAAATAAGCGTAAACTCAGTGATTTAGACAACCTTAAATTATGCACTTGCCTTACATGATGATACTGAAATCAGTGCCCCGTGGATGTTGCTACTGTTTGTCTGGATTTGGAGTTCAATGTTTATTCTATTCAATCATTAATTTTTTGCCACTTTCGGTTCCATTTTAAGCGACAAAAACTGCTGGGGGAATATAGGAGATCATACTTCGGTGGCGAAACCGTGACTCTTGGCTGAGATTGTATCGATTGACATCGTCATAATTAACACTATGGGGCTTCCAGAAGTTAATCTGAAGATGTTCCCAAAATCAGTGATTTTTAAAGTATAGCGGAGCTGAAATATACACAGGTTAGGTTACGTTAATCGGGTAGGCCAATAAGCCGCGCATATACCAGTTTGATCCATTGCAATATCAGATGAAGTTCAGTTGCTAAGCCCAAAAGGAGTAGTCGTCGTTTAGGATGCCTGCGCTTGACTCGAATTTAACAGATTCCACGGCTAACCGGATTTTGATTTTTTTTTACCGTCTTCTGTAAAGATCGTCGCATAGACAATTCGTAGATTTCCCAAGGTTGATCACGTTTTCGGGTGTTAGCTGTAAACCATTCTTGGCTATCTCGTTCAATACTTCATTGCCGATCGTTGCCTCTAAGTACTCTTATTTAAGTACTCTTAATGAGGTTTTGGCTATGAAGAGAAACACAGATTGAACAAGTTGAAGCATAAAGTAAGCTGAACGGCAATGTATGTATATGCCATTCGTACGATAGTCCAGTCTACGTAATATGCGTGAAAAACTGCTGTAAAATGGGCAGCATTCCTATATATTGAATTCAGCGTCTAGACTTCTGCAAGCGTGCCTGAGGTAGCAAATGAAACCTAGTTCCATATTGAGAAACCCGTTATAAAAAATTTAAATATGTAAGATAAAATATGAAGTTAACCTACACAATGCTAGCTTGTCTAGTAAAGGCACATACGAAACAAATGCCAAAATATCTACGAGGATACATACTTCATTACCGAAATAGCCTACAATTTATTAGATCATCAAAATACAATTTTATCTATCACCTTTTAGGTTTGCAAATAAAGTTTGATAACTTCGGCAAGTGAGTCCAGTTCTGAACTATACTAAAGTACTCAGCGCAGCTGTTTTTAAGAAGAGCCAAGCCAATTCTTTTAATAATAATTTTTTAACTTAAGGTCAGCTAATATCTGAAAGATGGTGGAAGATCCAGTTAGGTAGATTGATAGACGATCGTCGCAGCTGAGTTGTGGACCATCATCGAGGCTCCCTTGCCCTGAAAGATTTTGAAATATACTAATAAACTAATAAAAAAAAATATATAGTATCCAGGTAATAAAAAGGAACCATACTCCTAGCAGTAGTTCTGTAGACACGTTAAAAATAGTAGTTTAAGTATATAAAAAATAATACTAATAATTACAAATAAAAGCTATTGGTTCAAAAATCTCCGAACACAAACAAAAAATACAAAGAAAGCATATCAAAATTTGAAATAAGGCATTTATACTTTTATGCAGAGAGATCAAGATATAGGGCTGAAACGATTATTTAAACCCTGTTGAGTTTTTCCACCTTGCCAAACTTACAGAAGGGACGTCAGTCGGGTGATGGCCTTTTAAAAGCCTCACAACTAGGGAGAGGCTAGCATTACTGAGAGCAAAGAGATCACTACTTATCCATATCATATCACATGTGCCGTTGGTGGTCCATGGCCACATTTTCGCAAAGCACAGCTATCTAGTAGCAGAGCACAAGAGGATACGGGAGCACCGACCCGTTCCAATTCTACTGATAGCGGTTCTAGTCTGCCTTTCCTTGCTAGCTCATCAGCTTTACAATTTCCTGTGATTCCACCGTGGCCTGGTACCCATACCAGTCTTAAGACACTCGATGCAATTGAGACCGAGATTATGCACTCCTCGACCAACCCTGAACGCACTTTAAAAGATCATTAAGCCAATAAATTGGGCGTATTTTTAAAAAATATCGGAAAAGCTTACCACTGACTAACGGATCCTTTAGGCTGCCTGGGCAACATACAGTGTACGCACTTGTAAATGTTTATTAGTGAACTAATATATAAAAATAGGCCCACGCATAACTTTAATCGCATTGAGTATGTGTGCGTTGCGATAAACAAAAACGAAAGAAAAAAAAAAACGTGAAAAATGAAAAACAAGGACAATAAAAATAAAAAAACTAAGCAAAAGTGCAAAATTTTTGCAAAAATACAGCATAACAACAAAAGCACAAAACATGCATGTTAGACACACAAATGTTAGAAAGAGAGAGAGCGAATGAATCAAAGCAAATGAGCGCACAAATTCTGCACAGGAGAGAGTGCGAAAGTCAACGAAAGCAATGGTATGAGTGGGGTACGGGTGCGCGCGGGGCGTACGGCTGTGCGGGGGTGGTGCGATGTTGGCAAATTGTGCGTTCAGTTGTGCGGATGGGCCTACAAAGTGTGAAAGTGCGAATAAGCAGCGGCGCCGAGGAGATGTAAAGAGAACGGGGACACGTGAAAGAGTTGCACAGGCTGAAGACGAGTGCAAGCGAGAACGCGCAAAACTGAAATGTAAATTTGTGGCATTTTTAAGCTTTTTAGCCTATTTTTAATATTAATTAAAACAAATGCAAACACACACACACACACACGTGCGCAAATTTACAGGCGAATAGGTGTCATGCGTGCATAGGCGGCATTTGTGCATAGAGCAGTCGAGGCGGGAGGCGGAGGCGGGAGGCGTGAGGCGTATAACTGTACTGCGGCGTGTGCTGAGTATGTGTGTGTGTGTAGTTGGCCAAAGTGTGGGAAATGCGCAACGCCACTTGCGGTCCATTACTGTTCTGTATATGTGTATGTGTGTGTATACTTGGTGTGTAGCATTGTGCAGGCGTGGGTGCATTTGGCTAGTTGACTATTTTGCACATCATATAAACAGCTATTATAGCCCTTCCCCCATGCCGTGACTGTGCGTAAGTGTGTTCGTGATTGTCTATTTCCGCAGCCTCGATTTTACCCGATGATTGCGCTAAATATGCATAGGTGCAAGCAAAGTGTAAAAAAGTTCATATTTCAGCTGAGGATAAAATAGCATGGATTGACCAGTAAGGCAATGGCTGAGCCGAAAAGGTAGCTGCAAATCGACCAACAAATGATCAAACCTCTGGATCAACTTGACGATATGAATTAACTTGAGGCTAAAAGCGTCCAGAATAAAAGCACACACACAGAACTTAGCGAAAACAACAACAACACCAGCTGTATGTATGAATATGCCGAAGTGTTTGATGGGCAAAGATTATTTTCGTTTTGGCGGTCAACGTGGCGTATTATTATTCATTTGGTCATGGCCTGTTTTTATACTCTCGCAACAAAGTTGCTAAAGAGAGTATTATAGTTTTGTTCACATAACGGTTGTTTTTAAGTCCTAAAACTAAAAGAGTCAGAGTGACGAGTAGAGTTGAAATCCGGATGTCTGTCTGTCCGTCCGTCAGTTCCTGGAAGCTGCAACTTGAGTAAAAATTGAGATATCATGATGAAACTTGGCTCCATAAGAAGGTTAAGTTCGAAGATGGACAAAATCGACCCACTGCCACGCCCACAAAATGGCGGAAACCGAAAACCTATAAAGTG
>NW_017534442.1:1104521-1116264 GCF_001853355.1 Bactrocera latifrons
AAGCTGCACGCAGGCTTTTTTAAAAATTGAAAATGGGCGCGGCGTCGCCCACTTATGGACCAAAACCCATATCTCAGGAAGTACTCTACCGATTTTAATGAAATTCGGTATGTAATATTTTCTTAACACCCTGATGACATGTACCAAATATGGGGGAAATCATTTCACAACCACGTCTGAAATCTCGATTATCACTTTATCATGTTCGGTGACACCCGAACTTAGGCCTTCCTTACTTCTTTTATTTATTTTTTGTAAATTTCAAATTTAAGTTAGAATCTGTTTAAATATAAAAAACATATAAGTAAATTCCATGAACAAACATCCAAGCATGTTCTACATATTTTTCTTAAGCGAGAGACAATAACCAAAGTTGTCGCTCCCTCGAACTAAAGGTCGATTGAAAAGAGCTTTATGTTGGAAGATAGGCCTTAAGTAGAAGGCTAGTATCGGTCCAACATAGTTCTAGTAGTACTCAGCCATGAGTTGACAACTATATCCAAATATTAATTGAAGTTTGTGCGCGAAATAAAAATACTTTAGTGCATGTTGAACTGCTGTGCAGCGAAAATAGCAAAGCAAAAAATTTACTGCGTTGAAATGTATAGAATTAATTAAAATAAAAATAAAAAAACAGGAAAAAAGTTTACTTCGGTTCCACCAAAGCTTTAATACCCTTCACAAATGAAAAATACAGCAGCCAATCATTCCTCCTTTTCACTGTTCAGCACCAATTCGAGATTTCAAATGCAGCCCGGTGCAACAAGTTTTTCCAACGCAATGGAGGTCTTTCTTTTGTTCTGCTTCAACCGGAGTCGGATGCGTCGGATACTCTGGGAGCTGGAGTGTTTTCATCCACTCGGACGATATAATATATATTTCTTAATTCGCTGAATTATGTCGATGTCGTCGTATAACTCAAAAAGCGCCTTTTTCGATCGATTGCGATATTCGCCATTGCCAATGCGCAAAGGACTATAAATCTTCCGCAGAACATTTCTCTCGAAAACTCGTCATGTCGGCTCATCAGATGTTGTCATCGTCCATGCCTCTGCGCCACGTAGCAGGATCTGGAGGATGAGTCATATGTAGAGTTTGGTCTTTATTCGTCGGGAGGAGAATTTACTTCTCAATTGCCTTCTCCGTTCGTTGTTAAATTTCGATTCTGGTGTTGTTGTTGGTGTTAATGCTAGCTCCAAGATAGGCAAAATTGCCTACGAATTCGAAGTTATGACTATCAAAAGTTACGTGGGTTGCAAGTCGCGAGTTCGACGACTGTTTGTTTGATGACAGGTGATATTTTGTCTTGCCAGACCCATTTTGCTTCGCTCCCTTATTTAAGTTGGTGTGGTTGTTGAGGCCAATGATAACAATATCATCGGCGTTTGCAGCAGCTGGGCACTCATACAGAAGATTTTACCTGTTGATTAAGCTCTGCAGCAGTAGGTTGAAGAACTAGACGCTTTGTCTGAAACCTCGTTTGCTATCGAACGGTTCGGAGAGATCCTTCCCGATCCTGACGAAGCATTTGGTATTTCGTATTAGATTTCGGGCATACCACACTCAGCTGCACCTGATTCAGGGTATAATAATGATGGTAAAAAAGTAAGTGATTGGAAAGACGGTAAGTGCAAAAAATATAAACAAACGAGAATTATTTCCAAACAAAAACGCTAAAAATTTGCAAAAACAACTGCTGCGAAACGGGTTAAAGGCAGACGTGTACGTTAGGAAAATAAATACGCATACATACATACATATATACATATATTTACAAGCGCATGCATATACATATTGCGAGCGCATACATACGTATATGTATGCACGAGTAGCTTTGCGCATTTGTAGTTTTGCTTAGCTTTTTGTTGCACATACGCACCGTGGCCCCACCGCAAATAGATGCAAGCACGCACACGTGCGTGTGTGTTTGGCTGTTTGCGCGTGTATGCTGAGTCACACACACGCACAAAGGCAGCCAGGTGGACACGCACAGACACATTGGTACGCTGGGCTTAATTGTAACGACCAATACATGAGCGGCGGGCGCTGCGCTGCCCCTTCGGCGGACAACTCACAAAGCCGCTGACTGGCCAACCGCTGCTCTGTCCTACTGGTTTGTGTGTTTGATTTTTATTGGCATATAATTTTATTTAAATTCGTTTATTGTGGCGAGTGCGCGCCGCATGCTTTTTACACTATTTTTATAATTTTTAGCTATTTTTATTGGACAGACTTTTTATTTGATTTGTTTTATTCTTTTTGTGTTTTGCGTTTGAATTTCCTGATTTCCCACACCTAAAACACGCGCTTATTTTCGCTGCCGTATACACATTTTAAGCGTGCGGGCAGCACAAAACGGGCATGGCAATGAAAATAAAAATGGCAGAAAAATATGCAAACCAAAAAACAACAAAAAATCGAAAAAAAAAAAACAAATATAAATAATTAAAGTTCAAACAAATATGATTTTGCTAAAAAAAATCAATTTAATCGCAATGCTGGGCTTTCTGGCCTATGGCGAAATGTAAAATGCACGCACACTACTGTACATTTGCATTTCATATATAGTTTTAAATACTGCAAGAGACCTATATTATATAGATACATACATAGCTACATATGCGTATTATGTACAAATATGTTCTATGTGTACACATTTTTTATGCCGCATTGTCGTAATTATTTAAGTACAGTCACCAACTTTCGACAGCACATTTTTGCACGCAAGAAAAACTCCGTTAATTGATTGAAATTTGTAATTAAATACTGCACACTTCGCTGTTAATTAACTATCTTGCAATTCATCTCCACTTTTTTATGTGCCTTTGTCCTGTTTACCAACAAATAAGACTTTTATTCTTAAAGTGAGCCAAGGTTGGTAGTACTGCAAGAAACCTTCCGGTCTAAAGCTTACAATTTTAAAGAGACTTATCTCACGATCGACGAAAAGTGAGATAGAAAAGCATAGCATCGACAAGATTAAGCGCTCAAGCAAAGTGCTTCCGGAAATTGTATTTGCAGGTGCGGGCATAACCCAGGGTCTCAATACCAAAGCTTTAATTAACGGGACAAGGATTGGACAGAGCCTGAAAAATGGCTAAGTTTGGCAAGTTATTTTGAAAATAAGCTAAAAACGAATCGAATTTCCAATTGCCGGTTTTAATATACATACAGGATTTGTCCGGGAAGTAATAGAACTGAGTCAATTAAAAAAAAAATGTATTGAAACAATCGTTAAAATTATTTAAAAACTTTCAAAATAGGATTATTCTGCTTTGAAGCAGCGCTGTCAGCGCGATTTCCAAGCATTGAAGGCGTCACGGAAAGCACTCTGTTTAAAAATGCTTGCCTTTTGTCGGTCTTTTCAGACAAGGAAACAGCAAAAATTAAGGGGGAAACACATCTAGGCTGTAGGGCGACTGTGGAAGGGTAGGTATACCGGCCTTATTTAGATAGCTGATCAAAAGGAAGGCGAAAATATTTATTGGTTTAATTCTCCAGGTGCTCGCAGACAACTGACCAGCCGCTCGTTCGTTAGCTACGAACGCCCTCTACCGAATCCAGTAGGTGCTCTCACGCTCCGAAGTGCAGTCGCGGCGGAAGAAAGTCAGTCCTATTACTTTCTGTACGAACCTTGTGTAGGTTACTATTTGGGAGTATAAAAACTGAAGGCTGGAATCAGCATTTTCAAAACGGCTCATGTCAAGAAACGGAAGAATGGTTAAGCCAGCCGACGGAAGACCTGTGACGACGAATACCGATGAAATCATGGAAAACAGCTGGTTAGACCGACATGTGACATCTCGAAACATCGCCCAGAACTACTTTACACCATCTTCAGAAGACTGGATATACAAAAAAGCTTGATAAAATTATAGTAAACAGTAGAAATAATATCAGTGTTTAGATCATGTTAAGAAGTTAAATTATTTTCACTGAAATTTTGAATAGCGCCGTCAGAAATTAAAGAGAAACCTGTTGGTAAAGTCCCTTCAACTCATTTTGTAAAATATAATTCCTTACTTTAAAGAAAGTGACTTGCAAATCAGCAAAAAAGTTATTTCTTCAATCATCGAAAAAAAAAAAAATTGGATTTCTTGATGTTAGGAAGTTTCAATGGGTTTGACTGATTACGGAGGCCTTTTCTTATGTTTAGCACCAGCTACAGCATTTCTGTCATCGTAATATAAAGGAAAATTAATGTCCATTTTATTAATTATTTACTTTTTCTCGTACATTAAATGGACTGTAATGTTTTAATTCTCGTTGTTTATATAATTACCTTAGGCCATGTCGTACGTATGGACGAAAGCACTACAGCTCTGAGTATTCGACGCAATAACCGCCGGGGGAAGCAGAGGAAGAGAAAGACCTCCACTCCGTTTGAAAGATCAAGTGGAGAAGAACCCGGCTTCGCTTAACATTTCCAATTGATTCCAATTTTCAAACATCTATGAAATATTGACTGAAAATAGTTGAAGTTCGTAAGAGTTTGGTTGTTCTGCAGTTGAATTGTTCCAACTACGATTCAGTTGAGTGAAGTTGTAAACCGAAATAGCAGTATCAATTTGATATTCCTGCCCAACTTGTACGCTCTAAAGAAATAATTATGTGTAAAATTCTTGATCAGTATAGAGAAGGATCTCCTTGATCTGGATAGAAACAGAATTATACTTCAATGTTATCATCTGTTGGATAAAATACAAAATGACATTAATCGAGAAAGTGCCATAACTAAGTTCTACAATAAGGTACAGGCTGCTATATAGTACAACGAATTGCATTAGGAATGAGCATCCGTGCTTCCGCACTCTAAACCATTCAAGCCATAATAATCCAATTCGAATGAGCAAATCTTTTTGAATCCCTACCCAATCCGTGAATTTGGATTATAACCCGACTCACTGCCCAAACGAAATTCGTTTAAAACTACTAAAAGTGCAATAAATCTATAAATAAATGCTTCAGAAATAGAATTTTACAGACAATATGGTGTGGGAAACTTTATAGAAGCTGGTATCTAGTATAAACTATGGGCGTGGCATTGCCATCTGATTGTTTGAATATTGCAGTACACAAATCAAGAACCAAAATATTCAAGTCGCCGGTTCCAAATATGTGGATCTCAGTTCGTATTGCGAACTTTTTATTGAAAATAAATATATCAAATACTGTCAAATTATATCAAAGTAATTTTCCGATAATGCTTTAAGACTTTTTGAATATAGCGCTTGCAGATGCGTTTTTTCCGCAGTCTGATTTCAGAAATAAATGTTGACTCAGAAAAATTGGAAGGGTTTTCATAAAATTTAAAGAGTTTTACTTTTCAAGATCTGACAACTTTCTCCTCATAAAGCTTGATCCTTAGCCAGCAACTTCCAACTCAGTCGCAAAACGACAGAATTGATAGATTTCGTTAAGTGGCAGGCAATTTGAAATTTTATAGTCATTATTGCTGTCAAAAGCTTAGAGGCCTTTGTGGAGTGTCACTTGCTTCCCGCGTCTATAATTGTATTATTTCAAATGTTTTTTTTTTTTTTATCTGTAAGGATGCGTTAACGTTGATTCTGGTTTGGGAAATTCTGGTACTGCTTCGTGTGGCGGAGTTCACCTTGTAGGATATATGTATCGAATTTAATTTTTCCAGTCTTTGCTGATTTTCTTTATCATTTACGAAATTTAACCTTCAGAACACTTTGTGTTGGTAGCCAAACTAAAACTGTAGACAGGGAAATGAAAGTAAATTGCTGTGGCGAAACACGCTCATCTCTGCAATATAAGTACTTTTATAGCTCGGTATGAAAATTATCAGGAGAGCGCGTGATGTAGAACTTTTCTTTTAGAGATATGGGAAAATAAGCCGTCGCTAATATACTTTTCGCTGAACCGTCCACTCACAACAATCGCTTTTAATAAAAGAAATTTACAATTAATTTTTCATATTATGATTTATATGTTACAATAATACGCTAATTATATTGAATTACTTTATTCAAACCATTTTCCCGTACTATTAATCCTTAGTGAGGAAAATATTCGTATATTTCCGAAAAATAGGATGCTAAAATTCCATATTGTCAACACCATCTATTGTTACAAAATTCACTTCCGAAAAACAGTAAACTCTGCCTTTCCAAAATCATGCATCCATCCCTGATCCCACAATATACCGTTTGTTCCATTATTTACGGCACTCGCCGTCGCTTACAGACAAAATTTAAGGATATTTTTTCTCGAAGTCTCCAGCGGCAAATGAAGCCAAAATTACACCATATTCCGGTCAAATTAGACACCAAATAAGAGTGTAGCAAGAACAACGTTAACTTTGCTGCATCGAAGCTCGAATACATTTCTCAGGTGCATTTCTTATAGCATAAAAGTGTATAAAAAATCTTGATTTGGATCTGTTAGGCTGTATGGCAGTTACATGCTATAGTAGTCCTATCTTGATACTTCCTGAATATATTTCATCAAACTAAAAAAAATCTTGCAGAGAAACGGACGTGTGCAAAACTTACCTTTTCTGATAATAATATCCTTTTTTGTCAAAAATATATTGAATCGAGTCAATGCTTTCCAGAGCCTACATTATCCTAATGAAATTAAGTGAATAAATTCTGCTAAAAATTCTCCTTGGTCCAAATCTCATATCCCTTATATAACCAACGCAATACAAGATGCGTTCCAAAGTAAACAGGACTTTTTGAATCTAGCGCCCCTTATGGCGCCTGGTGCGTCAGAATCTGCCAACTTCATCGATTGTCCAGTGAGAATTTCATAACATTTTATGGATTGAAAGTGAAGTTATTGCGTTTTAAGTGTCAGTATGTTTGTGTTATCGTTGCGAAAATGAACTTCGAACATAGAGCCAACATTTAATTTTGTTTTAAAATTGGTAAAATCTTTATCGGACGTTTCAATTGATGAAACAAGTTTATGGCGATGATTGTCTATCCCGTGGTTTCAACGTTTTCAAAGTGGAAGTGAGAATATAAATGACGATCAACATGTTTGCCAATCAAAATCCGTGATCATAGGAAATTTCATCGAAACTGTGCGTGAATTCATTAAAAATCAGCCGAAATTCATGGAAATGGAATTGGACATCTCCGAAACATCGATTTATCGCATCTTGACATTTGGGCTTACGAAAGGTGTGTGCACGGTTTCAGGCGCAGAATTCGTCCCATCGATCGACGCTTGTGACCGATTATTTGACCAAAAATCATATTTTAACCATTAACCACCCCCAGTATTCACCTGATATGGCACCATGCGACTTCTTGCTTTTCGGAAAATGTATTTGCCCATGAAAGGAAAGCGTCATGCAGACATAGAGGCCATTCAAAAAGGCTTGCACCGGCATACTGGCGGCCATACCGGCCAACGGGCTAAAACATTCGTTCGACATGCTTTTGGACCGTGAAAAAGCTGTAGTGAAACAGAAGGAGACTATTTTGAATAAAAAAATATTGATTTTGCTGAAAAACCCATTTGTTCTGTTTTTTTTTTTTAAGTCGTGATTACTTTGGAACTTTATGCATTTATCCTCTTCGTTTTGAGCTGAAAGCCTCTGTAGCTAGTGCTCCTTATGTTTAATGTATAATAATAATTGTATTATTATTTTACAAATCATAAATAAATAAATAAAAATCCTCTTCCCTTATGTAAACATTTCATATGAAATGTATCTCATTTCAAGATGATTTTAATACAAAATATAACAATAAAAATAGGTGAGTGTATATGAAACCTACATAAGCAAATCTGATGTTACAAAATTCGTTCAACAATGATGATCTCTTTCGCAGCTTTTAATATAACGTTTTGTCAACCCCTGAATGTAATTCACTGGCTTTGATCCTTGCAAGTTGCAATTGTTTGAAATGTTCGTTACACCCAAATATAGCACTTCCTCACTTGTTTTAAGTGAATTTATGCTATACAAATATCACAGTGAAAGTTGTAGAAGCCAAATGGAAATTGTTCATAAAGTTTACTTGGCAAATATTTGTACATTTTGACTTTGTGATGTTTATGTTGGCCGATTGCTTGACAAATAAAATATTCTAACCGAATTCTGTAAAGATATCTCACTCTGAACACAAACCCTCTGATCTTCATATTCGGTATATAAGAGTTAGAATAAAGTATGGCTGAAATTTCTTTACAATGTAAAAGGAGCAGATTGCTTTTTCTTTCCCCATCACTGAGCTCAAGTCTAACGGATCCTGCTTCTCGGAGCAGTAGATCTGCTGCCACTTCCTCTCGGTAAACAATATATCAGTCTGGAAGCCTCAAATTTTATTAGCTGTCTCCTACAAAATACTCCTTTGTCATTCATTTCATTATACGTTGACTCATCCAGAAAATTAACCTTGGAGCTCCCTTGCCGGAGGATATATGTTAAACATTTTTAATTGAAAGTTAGTTAAAATAAAATAGTTTTGCACTTAATTTACTGCTGTTGTACCAGAGTTGTAATATACCTTACAAATATTCCCTTATATTTTGTTTTTAATTCCCGATATCAATGATGCAATAATGAGACTCAATGCTGATTTTGAGTGACTCATAAATGGCTCAGACTATTTTGCAGAAGTGATTTTCGTTTAAATCATCGTGGCAGGTAATAGCCGATATTAAACAATCATAAGACTTAAGAATATCCAGCAGCTTTATTAGGAGATGTTTGAATCGGGCAATGTTATTCGAGCGCATTGTGACTGATTTTGGAAAAATCTAATTTGGAGTGACGAGACAAAGATTAATAGGATAGGAACAGATGGCAGAATATATGTCCATAATAAAGAGCCAAGAATATAATATTATGGTTTGCGAAGCATATTTTTGGCATGGTGTAGGTCCGCTCCTTTTTGCATTTAAAAAATTCATATTGAAAGTAATTTTCCATTCAGTGTTCATCAAATGGAAATTTAAGCAAGTAAGTGATCCCAAATCGCGTGGAAAGTATCGGTCGCAGGTGTGAAGCAGTTATCCATACTAAAGGCTACAATATATATATTAACAAAAAAAAAAAAAAAAAAATAAATAAATGTTTGTATGCCGTTGGAACTATATTGTCCCTATTTACATAGATTATGTCATTTTAGTGTCTATATGTTTGTTTTAATCATGAATTGTAATTTAAGTCCATTGATTCATTCGAGCATTTCGACTGCTAACTGGCGAATGACAGGCATGACGTTTTATTCCAAGACCTGAATCGAAGCGGAATCGTTGGTCGTATAGACTTTACATATGCCCACAGAAAAAAGTCTAACGGTGTCATATCACACGATCTATCTGCCGTAGCTGAGAGTGTACACGAAGACCGCGGAGAGTCGGTTCCCGTCGCAGTAACTGGGACTGACGACTTGCGGCATTTTTTGTTCGAGATCTTAACTTGAACTGAATCCACTCGACTTTCCTATCAACTTCCGCAACAGAAACGAAGAGCAACCTCATGATATTCAAGAGCTGCCATTTCAACAATTAAAACAAAGTGTTTAGTGTGGTTTGTAAGGTAGTGGAATCATCAGCCCATATTTCTTCAAAAATGATGCCGGTGAGAACTTAACTTCGCTGGACACCGTTATCGTGCCATGATAACCGATTATTTGATGCCTGTCATTGAAGACCGTGGTCTCGGAAAAAAATTAAGTTTCAAGAAAAAGGCGCCACTTCCCAAACATGGCATCAGTCAATGGGTTTATTGAGAGAACTCTTCGGTGGGAAAGATGAACTTCAAAGATTTGCCGTAAAATTATCTATAATTATCTCTCTGAAGAAATATAGATTAGGAGTCAAGGAGTCAAACATGGATACAGAGTCTGATCAATTTCGAAGTTGGCGACATTACTGGAGTACGAGTGAGGACTTGGCTGTAATATCCAAAACAATTTCCCGTGACAGATACGACTGAATTCTATGACAATATATTACATTTAAATGATAACTAAAAAATCTCGGAAAGCAACAAATATCGGCTATTCAAAATACGCACTATCATTGGCGCTATCACGAAACCAAAGAATTATCTATCAGTTGACGAATCGGGGATTATTTTCAGGAGCATAAGCTCCATCAAACAATATTGCACCATGAAATCAATTTGGCATGATTTTAATTGTGTGTAATATGGATATATTAAAATTTTCCAAATACGATGTGTGTTCAAAAAGTATCGCGAATTTTGTGTTTTTTTCAAAWATTATTTATTTATTCGTGAATATCTATTTTGTCCCTTTCAAAGTAATCCCCATGAGATATTATACATTTGTGTCAACGGTTTTCCAATCTTCGAAGCACTTCAAAAAATCATATTTTTTATCTTCTTCAGCTCCTCTTTCGATACCGTCTTTATCTCGTCAAGAGAAGCGTTACCTCGTCCTTTCATGGGCCTCTTCAGTTTAGAGAACAAGAAAAAGTCACAGGGGGCCAGATCTGGGGAATACGGTGGCTGCGGCATCATTAGTGTGTTGTTTTTGGACAAAAAGTCGCGCACAAGCAACGATGTGTAAGCAGGGGCGTTATCGTGGTGCAAAAGCCAATTTTTGTCACATTTTCTCGGCCTTCTGAGAACATCTTGTACCACCGATAAACCTTGCTTCGGTCCAAGTTAGCTTCTCTGTATGCCACAGTCAACAGTCGGAATGTGCACTTAATTTCGTTTTTCACACAAAATTTGATACAGGTTCTTTGATMCATTTTTTTGAATAAGTAAAAATCGAAGACGATCCAAAACACGTGCAAGCAAAGCAGCTGTCAACAATTAAATGAACATTCAAAATGGCCGGACTTGTTGGAATAAGTGAGAGACATGAGTACCAACATAACGCCACAAAAAATTCAAAATTCGTGATACTTTTGGAACACACCTCGTATACTAAGGAAAAGATGAAAATGTGGAATCAAAATACGAAGGATTTAGTCTTGGGGAGAGAGTGGTTTTGTCCCTCACACAAGATGAGTGAGGAAAGAACAAGTATGTGCACCTTGATAATTATTTTAACTCCGTTAAACGCCTAGAGTTCCTCCAACTCCGAAAGTGTTTGGATGTGGAACAATTAGAGTCAATCGACAGAGAAGCAAATGAAAAGAGGCGACGCAACGCTTTAAACTTTCTTGCCTTTTATGACTCGCGGACTGCGCCCCTCGCGTCGGTTGGACGGGTGGAGGGTAATCGTTGGGTATTATTAGTAAAATACGCATATGAGTGATAATATTGAAAAATAAATTAAAAATACTAATACTTTCTGAGCTTGATCAACTAAGGGTTAATATAAGCTCTATGTGCTTGATTTGTTGAAGGAAAAGACATCTCTGATATTTTGCTGAGAGCCAAGAAAACCAAAAGTAGATTGTGCATTGTCCCACTTCAATAAGAAAATTGTATAGCAGAGAAGATTTCACTTCAATCTCATTTTATCCAGTACTCTAATGAGATTTCGAAACACTTCTTTTAGTCACTTTAGACTTTATATAGATATATTTATAGAGCATTTAAAACTCAGATCTCCGAATTCTAGTTTTTCTGTATATCTTCCATAAGAAAAGTTAAGTACTAAAAGAATGGGTGCTCTTAATGAATATTTTTGGATTAGTAGGTAACACTTACAAAATCTGACCATAACTTCACAAATTTCTACTAATAATAACTTTAATAATTAATGAAAATGTAAAGGTTTCCAATATTGTTTGAACAGAAGCTTAAAATATTAATCTTATTATTTATTTATTT
>NW_017534442.1:1116561-1185416 GCF_001853355.1 Bactrocera latifrons
ATAAATTCAATAGTGTTGCCGCCTATTAGGACATAGCGCTGTAAAAAACGCACCAAACTCGCACATCGCAACATTAAATAAAAAAAAAAAAAAAACAAAAAAAAAATAAAAAAAAAAAAAAAAAAAAAAAACAACTAGATAAAAATAGAAAATATAAAATACATAAAAATAGAAATAAAATATTTGACCCGCCTCCGTGTCAAGACGGCAATTGTGGTGTGAAGGCGATGAGCGGGCGCGTAGCAGCCGATGCACACATGCAACCATTGTAGCCCAGATACATGCCGAGAATGTGTGTTTGTAGGCGTACATATTTGTTTGTGTGCTGCATGTGTGGGAAATTGTGTAAATCGGTTCACTTTCACAATGAGGCCTTGCTCTGCCATAACGTCATGCAGGCGTGGCGTAGCGAGGCGCGGTGCGTCAGGCAAAGCCTGTGTGCGAATTTAAGCCTGCCACACATTTTTATTATATTTTTATTACGGCACGCTTACCCTCCATGCACCTGCAGCCGCCCTGCTGGCCCACAAAGTGCTGCACTTCCGGTTGACGGCAGTTTTGCCGTCATTTTCATGCACACAACAGCAAATACATATATACTATATACCACTATGAATACATACATACGGATACCTATCATCAAGAATCTGTCCACAGAGCAACGAAATTATTGACAAAACCTGCTTTTCAAGCCCTCATTACAATAATCGAATACCGATTGAATTGTGCAAATTCGATTGAGTTAGAAGGGCGAAATTATTTTTTGTATGTACATATGTATGTATGTACAGAAATATCTAAAATTATTTTGCTATTATTTTATACACTTAAGTAATAAAGACTAATTGATGTAACAGTACCTCGCAGTAAGCAGTAATGCTTGCATGAATATAGCGCATATGTGATTGCAATAAAAACCTGGTCCGATGCTTGCTAGCAGATGGAAATTCGGCTGTATTATTGGCAGGCTTKGGATATATGTATGTAATAGTACTTGACTTGATCAGACTTGATTCGGGCGAGTTTAATTAAATAATGCGGGCAAACCGAATCGGAAAATATTATTGTTGATAGATTAACAAAACTTTTCTTATGTTCATGTGATCTCCATATGTTCATTAGTGCTTGACCCGAAAAGTTAGTTTGGTTTGGCGTTTCTACCAAGGAAAAAATTTAACTACGAGTTTATTTTAAAGTTTGTGTTTCCAATTTAAGCACGCCTACGGAGATATTGCAGTAATGCTGAAGTAATTTGGGGAGTCTGCTTTTGAGAGGCACAAAGTATTGAGTGAAATTCATCAAGTTAAAAATTGAGGACGATAACATCGAAACAATTAAAAAAAGAGTGATTGGGTCGCTAACATTCGTTCGTTTTTTTTTCACAATGTGGCGGCAATTGGAGTACCAAGCGAAGCCAAGTTCTCCTCCTCCGTATCTCCACAACAGAGTGGAGATCTTTTTCTTCCTCTGCATCCCCCGGAGGGTCAAATACTAACAGAGCTGGAGTATTTTCGTCCATTCGGACGACATGACTTAGCCAAAGTAACCGCTGTCTCTTGATTCGCTGAATTATGTCAATGTTGTCGCGAATAATGAGTGATTTGTTGAGTTTGGTTTTTATTCGTCCAGAGAGGACTTTGCTTCTTAATTGCCTACTTCGAAGTAACATCCGTTGGTAAGCTAGTTCTACTAGCAGCTGTACACTTATATAGAAGATTGTAGCTTTTCGGTTCAGTTCTGGAGCTTTAATTATTTTCTCCAAGAACAGATTGAAGAAGTCGCACGAAAGAGAGTCGCCTTTTTTGAAACTAAGTTCTTGCCGATTGTGACGGAGCTTTTTGTAGAGCTCAATGTCAATTTACACAACCGTATTAGTTTTGCGGGGATACCGAATTCAGACATCGCGGCATAAAGGCAGTTCCTTTTCGTGCTGTCAAAAGCGACTTTAAAATCGACCAAGAGTTGGTGTGATCCGATCCTCTGTTCACGGTTCTTTTCCAAGATTTGCCCCGTCGTGAATATCTGGTCAGTTGTTATTTCCCAGGCCTAAAGCCACACTGATAAGGTCCAATCACTTTGTGGAGGGAGGGCTTTAGTCTTTCATTTAATCTATTTACAATCGAATCGCGGGTAATTACTATTCGAACTTCTTCTTCGTCGGATAATAGAACGTCTGCTCCATCGTCACCGATTACGGAACCGGGTTCATCTTCTCCTGGCGTTATGCTTTCACTGTCATTCAGCAAGCTTGAGAAGTACTCCATCCATAATTTTAGTATGCTCTGGGTATCGGTTACTAGATCACATCTGGAGGTTGTAAAATAATATGCCGCGGTCCTGAAACCGTCTGTTATTCGCCGCATCTTTTCGTAGAATTTTCGAGAATCACCGGGGCACACATTACTTGTGTAAAAACGACGTCGACTCGTGGTCGCAAAAGGATACATGGTAACCTAGCACAGTAATCAGAATAACATAGGGAGCTGTACGTGTATGCACGGTTACCACGGCCACAAAATGCTTAAGAAGAAAATCTATAAAGCACTATAACTAAGGAACTGTATATTTGGATGATCACTTGTGATTTTAAAAGTTAAATAATTGGCCAAACTTAATATACCATATTCAAAGTATAAAAAGTGGGAGAGGTTCCGCCCTCTTAGATTTAATATATGAAATGTTATATATCAGGAGCTGTTTACCTAATTTCAATTCATTCATTATATATTGGTCAATAGGTCATGAAGACATATCTGGACAAAATCGGTTTAATAATTTCCCCATATACCCATTAGAAAGCTTTTCGAACTTCCTGTTGAATTTATACCGTTTATGTCGGTTAATAAGTCAGATATCTTAGTAACGCTAAGGGGACGTATGTATGTCATTCAAAAAATATGTGTATGAAATCTGTTAATAAACTACAACTACTACAATACACAATAGTAAATAACGGGAATTTTAAAAACTCACGACTTTATAGTATCCAAATAGCAACGTTTTTATAACACTAAGAAGTACGAGGTGTGTTCGAAAAGTATCGCGAATTTAGTGTTTTTTCAAAAATTATTTATTTATTCATGAATATCTATTTTGTCCCCTTCAAAGTAATCCCCGTGAGATATTATACACTTGTGCCAACGGTTTTTCCAATCTTCGAAGCACTTCAAAAAATAATTTTTTTTATCTTCATCAGCTCCTTCTTCGATGCCGTCTTTATCTCGTCAAGAGAAGCGTAACGTACTCCTTTCATGGGCCTCTTCAGTTTAGGGAACAAGAAAAAGTCACAGGGGGCCAGATCTGGGGAATACGGTGGTTGCGGCATCATTAGTGTGTTGTTTTTGGACAAAAAGTCGCACATAGCAACGATGTGTAAGCAGGGGCGTTATCGTGGTGCAAAAGCCAATTTTTGTCACATTTTCTCGGCCTTCTGAGAACATTTTGTACCACCGATAAACCTTGCTTCGGTACAAGGTAGCTTCTCTGTATGCCACAGTCAACATTCGAAATGCATCCGCGCACTTAATTTCGTTTTTCACACAAAATTTGATACAGGTTCTTTGATCCATTTTTTTGAATAGGTACAAATCGAAGACGATCCAAAACACGTGCAAGCAAAGCAGCTCTCAACAACTGAATGAACATTCAAAATGGCCGAGCTTGTCAGCATAAGTGAGAGACATGAGTATCAACATAACGCCAGAAAAAATTCGAAATTCGAGTATACGTAACCCGCGAAAATTCAAAATTCGCGACACTTTTTGAACACACCTCGTATATATTCTTTATTATTTTATATATATATTTTTTTTCATTCCTTTAAACAAACGAAAATAGCGAAGCTCATAACATTAAGTTCAATCCTAGCGGCTGCTACAGACCATAAAGGTAGTGTATATATCCAGATCTCGCCTTAACCTCGATGTACTCGTTGTAATATCTCCACTCATTTTCAATTTCCATTTGACTTTAAAGAGTTATTTGTTCAATATGTTTGGCATTTTAATAAAATTAAAAGAACATATTTCCTTAAATATCATGTGGAATATTATCTCAATAGTAATAAAATTGATAAACATATGTAGATATGGCTAAAGAAGGATTACGGTGATTCAGTTTGCTTAAAAACACAAGCCTACGAGTGGTACAAAGCCTTCAAAGACGGTAAATAGTTGAAGTCATGTCTCTCTCCTCTTCAACTGATGAAAATATTAAAAAAGTATAGGATATGGTGTATTTTCGAGCATCCAGGAAGTGTTAGAGAGATGTCACGACAGCTCCCGCAAATCTATTTGAATGATTTTGGTGGATATTTTGGGTATGAATCGAATTCTTGTTCGATTAGTCGAAACCAAAAAAACCGCACCAAAACCGTTCAAAAATCAAAGTGAATCTCGTTTTTTTCGATATTCGTGGTTTGGTCATGAATGTGTTCCGGAGGGTCAGACTGTCAGTAAGGAGTCCTATTTGGCCGCATTGAGGCGTTTGTGTAAGAACATTCGTCGAAACAGCCTCAACCAACGTATTCACCTGATTTGGCTCATTAGGATTTTTTCTTGCTCCTCAAACTTAAATTCTCTAACTAAAATTTCTCTGTGGAATCCGCTTTCAGTCAATGGAGGAGATAAAATAAAATTCACAGAAGGAGCTGAAGGGCATCCCAAAAAATGCTTATAAAGCTGTTTCGAGGAGTGGATGTGGTTGGTATAAGTGTATTACATCTGGTGGTCAAGAACATCATGAAAAATTTACTAATCAAACTAGTTAAGTATACGACTTTTTTTGTAATCCATTCTGAAACTATTGTACTTACCCACTTTTTTAGCAGAATACAGTGACGGTGATTATCAAAAATGCAGTTTGAATAGAAGCAAAATACTTCAAAACATTTAATTTTACTTGAAATGTATACCCCAGGAATAGTAGACTTTATCGACTTTTAATGTTCGAAACACTTCCAAAACACTTCCGAAGTCAATTGGGATTTTAATATACGAACTCAACAATTTTTTCAAATTATGTATGAAATACTTTATTTATCCGCTTTACTTTTTTGTAACACTATTTCTGCTAAATAAACTCAGTGACGTTTAACTACAACTTGGTAGCAATTCACATTTTTTGATACTCTAGTCAACTCCACTGCCACAGAGTTCAAACCCGTATACAGCAAAAAAGTTGAAGTTTGACAACAATTCAGATGACATTTTTTATATTGATTGAGTTGTTATCGATATTAATTTTTAACCGAAATACAGTTCGGTTGAGAGCCATTATAATGATCCCAAAATTTTAAATAATTTGCTTCGCACTATATATAGTATGAATTTTTAATTTGATTTAATTTGCACAAAAACTGTCGTCGAATTATTTTTTTTCAAGGTTGGTATGACTATCATGACATCTACGGCACATCTCACATGAAAATAATGATGAGAGTTTAGTTTACGTTTGTCTTTCTGAAGTACATAAAGTGCATTCGGCGGTTTTACGAAGAGAAAAATTATTCAACAAAGACATTTCACTGAATTCTGCGTAATCAAATTTCTGGTGCCGTTCAGAATGTTGAAAAATGCCTTCGGTGACAATTGTTTGTCGCAAGTAAGTGTTTCTGATTGATACAAATAACTAAAAGAAGATCGAGAACTCGTTGAAAACATCAACTGCTGATCAACCCGTCATTAAAATAAAGGAATTGGTGCTTTTGTATCGACGATTTACAGTCAGAGGTCTCACTAGCATCGTTGGAATAACGGAAGGATCAGTGAAAACCATTTTGAAAGATAATTCGGGCATAAGGAAAACGAAAGCACGATTGGTTCTGAAATCACTAAATTCTTTCGAAAACAGCGTCTGTGAAACAATTCTTTTCGACTACCATAATGTCATTAAACGTATTATTACTGACTACGAATCTTGAATCTATGCTTGCGACCCGGAAATAGACAATCAATCGGCCGAATATCGTGGTAAAGGTAGGCCGAAGATGAAAAAAGCACGTCAAAGCAGATCAAAAATAAAGGTTATGTTGACAATTTTCTGCGAATATCGAGGTGTGGTTCACCCCGAATTCCTTCCGACCGACCAAACTGTCAACAAGGAATACTATTTGAGTTTTATGATCCATTGCGCGAAGCATTTGTAAAAGGAGGTCGTCAACTTTTGGTTTTTGCACCGTTATATTTCGTGATTTTTTCGCTTTTTTGATTTAAATCCGTTTGACTTCTAGCAATTAAGTCAACTCAAAACACCGAAAAACGTTTTGAATCAATTTAAGACATTGAACGTGAATAGCGACGATTGAAGGCATTGAGGCTATTCCGAAAATTGACTTTAACAACTGTTTCGAGGATTGGAAAAAACGTTGATACAAGTGTATTGCGACCAAGGACGATTAGCTTGAGTGGGACCACATAGACTTTGATGGATAAATGAAGAATTTTAAAATTATGAACAAAGTATTGCTATTCTTTGTATGTGTGCATTTGCATTTTTGTCCCATTTGTGATACTTAGATACATATGTATATGGCACTCTATAAAATAGCGCTGTTTTCCAATATGGAAATATATATATATTTGTATATGTAAATTTGCGCAGAATAATTATACACGTACTTACGCCCACATATGCAGACATTGTTGCGTAAGAATGGGTTTGTCAACTCACGTTTACGTACATACGTTCGCGTTATCCGCATTACCGTAACGATAGGTATACATATTTACATACATACATATATGTATATGTATATACCATACATAAATACCGATATGTATATGTATATGTAGTTGTGCGTTATTTGACACATTAGCTGTCGATCGTCTAGCTCGTCCGCCCCCACCCACAGTTGGGTGATGGTAATTACAAAAATAACACCAAAAAGCAGCTAGTCCCACACCGGCCTAACAAGAAATCCTGGCATTGCTGAACAACAATAATAACAACAACACCGAAATTCTCTCTCAGCAAAACGCATTTTTTCGCATTTGCTTTCATTCCTTTTTTCGTTTTCGTTTTCATTTTTGTTTTCGTTTTTTATTTTGTTTGTTTTATTTTCTAGTATTTTTTTTTGTTTTGTTTTTGTTTGTCTTTGCTTGTTAGCTGATGCGTCGTTTTTGCTGTTGTTGTTGCGACGCACCAACGCATTGCACGCATGTGCATCGTCGTGTTGTCATCATGTTGCTGTTGCACTTACACGTCGTGTTGCTGGCCACACATTCAAAGCAGAGCAAAAAACAAATACGTATGTATTTATGTACGTATATTGCAGAAAAAAACACAAAAAAGGAACAAAAATACAAAACAAAACCGACTAAAAATTATTGGAATGTGTTTTTTTCTAGACCGCTGCACCCCCTTACCGTGTCGGCGCATAAGCATACACACACACACAGCTAGGACATAATTGTGGCGGGTGGGAATGAGTAAACGCAAAAAATTGTGGCAAAACACGCATTGACAGAGTGGCCACGTGATTTTTTAAACGCAGATTTAAATTCGTTCTTCCGCGCCCATGGCCTGATAGATAGCTGATTGAGAGGGAATGTCGTAGGTGTATTGTGCCTCCCAAATTATTCCTAAATAAACACTATTCTAAAACTCGATGGATTTGCCCAAAGAACTTAGCTTCTTACACCCTAGCTTTTAAATTGGAGGATTGTGACCTCTTTCCTAAAGGCAGAAGCTGTTTGATTTGATCAATCAGCTCCCTCTTATTTAGTGAAGACAGGATTTGCACTAGACTAGAGTTATCTCCACAAAAAAATCTACCGGTGTCAAATTATAGTTTAATGTAGCCAATTTGCGTCGCTAAAGAAGTTGAAAATACGATTAACGAACATAGCGGGATCGTTCTATAGAACTGAAACACCAGGCCATCATAATGGAGTCAAATCATGTCGTGTTTTCTGGCAGTGTTATAAAAATATTGTCTGGTCTGGTCTGGAAATTCATACATTTACCGCATTTAATTTCAAAAATTCAAATTGCGACCAAAATCTCTTTTCAATCCGAAATAGCTGGCCTAATGATTTCAACTGCTGATAGCCGGATTTTTTAAATACACAATGCAAAGCTCATTTGCAATAAACAGAAAAAACAGTATTCTTTCAACAATTTACAAGGAAATTCTGAAATTTTTGGAAAAAAAGACATTAACTTAGAACTTGTACAAAAGAAAAAACTGAAAATTTGGGTTTTGGCAGATAATTTTACAAAAAATTTGAAATTTCACGACGTATTTTTGCAAATAGTTGTAATCGAGAGTAAGATTTTTCGTCCAAGCCTTTAGGAATTGTATCTTAAAGACCTGTGTAAAATTTCATGAAGATCGGTTGAGTAGTTCTCGAGATATCTTGCCAACCGACTTTAAAAACACAGCTTCGAGAAAAGCGCTTTTAAAGACGGCGCACTTCGCCTAGCTAGCCTCGAGCGCACAAGTTTTCAAGGCTGTATCTCAGAAACTAATACTCGGATCAACTTAAAAACTTAAAAAAAATATTCAGAATTATTGTAGTATTTAATAAGACACTAAAAAATTTCGATGTTTTGATACCCGTAAACTCAGATTTACACACATTTGGAAGCATCACGCAACTGCGTAAGAGAGCGGGAGTCGGGAGAGTTCGGTCACATTAACATTGGCAACAAACTTATACTTTCCAAAGGCGCATGAACACACTTTTTGATTATATCGCAAGTTACTTTTATGAAACTGAAATTTTTGGACTCTTTAACCACAATCACATCAGATTTTGCCAATACGAATTGTGCAAGTTAGGAGCGAAGAATGTTCTTTCTAAGAATTTTATTGAATGTAGGGCCGCTCCTTTATTGCCTTAAGGGGTTTTGTAGACTATTTTTGTAAAATAACACGATTTAATAGCAAAAAAAAAATATATATATATATATATATATACTGTAAAACGTAATTTTTTCGTGCCTCTGACTACCCCTTAAGATTTAAACATAGTGATTTGTATTTCGGTTAATTAATTATGGTTTTCTGGTCACGCGCTTGTTGGCAACCATAGATTCTATACAATTAAAGCTAAAAAATTTCTATGGTAGCCAGCAGCCATAACTGTCGAAGCGGCCACATCGACGGCGCACGATGTAAGGATGAGGGATGGGGAATGAGGAATGAGGCAAAACGATAACAACGAAGCCAAATAGAACAACATAACAAAATAAAATAAAAGCACAAAAGCACTAGCTACATACAGACAACAACAGATGAGTATAGCTAACCAAAATGAATGTGTAGCTGGTTGCAACGCCACCAACGGCGCTACTGCGACAACAACACAACTGTTGCAACATCTAACGGCCCGATAGGCGCAGCGTCCGCGACAGCGGCAGCGACGACGAATCCGTTTGTACGGGTCAAAATGTACGTATGTATGTAAAGTAGCAAAAACCAAAAACAAATAAAAAAGCGTTAACAAAAATTGGAAAAAAATGGTGAAGAAAGAGATTTGCTAAAAGTGGAAAAAATATGCAAAGGGGCAAAGAAAAAATGGAGAAACTTTCAAATAAAAAATAAGCGCAGTTTTGAGGCGCACGGACGGGAAGGATAAATATGAAAGTGAGAAAAAAGCAAAAACAAGGTGAAAGCGCATAAAAAATGCAACCAAAAACATATAACGTTTTGAGATGAAGAAGAAGAAGTAGTAGGAGAAAGCGACAGGCGTACGAATAAACGGCTATGAATAGTAATAGTTGGAGGAACGCACAATGATGAGCGACTGGGTGTTTTTAATGGTTGAGATAACGGTGATTGTTAAAGATTGCGAGAGGCGGCGATGGTCACTATCGTTTACGAGTTATTTTGCTCTGCACTGTTCAATGCATGTTTCTGGTCACATACAATATATATGGATATGTGTATGTATGTATGTATGTATGTATGTATGTACGAATTTTATGGTTATTTAGCACTTTTAACTGATTTGCAAATCAATCTCTGCTAATTTAGCTGCAACGGCTGGCTGTGTTGCAGGGATGATCAGGCCTATTGGTGCCTGCAACGCTGCCGCAATAGCAAGTAATTATAATGAAGTAGCAAATTATAAACATCTATATTTCTCGCATTCCATTATGTTTACGTACATACACCCATACATGCATACAAATCGACAACATCATTAGCAACGTCATCATCAACATCAGTTTCCGCTGTCGCTAGCCGACCCCGACGTCGTTATTAGCCAACAACAACAACAGCAACAACTACGTACAAGCAAAAGCACCCTTAATACAATGCAACAATAACAGCAACAATCGACATCATAATAGAAAAAGCAGCAGCGCGTCACATTTACCGCCTCCCTCACCGAGCCGCGGCTCACGAAAAAGCACGTGAAACAGTCCGGTCCAGACCAGTTAGTGAATGCCAAAAATAAAAATAAAAACAGAAATAAAAGTAAAACAACAACACAAACCCAACTCGCGAAAGAAAAAGTGTAATGCAAAACATAAAACACACAACAACAATAACACGTAAAAAATGTGTATTTGCTGTTGCTGTTGCTGTTGCTTTTCGTAACAATTTTTTATTATTCAAAAGCACGCGCAAGCACATCCAATATGGAGCAACGGGTGTTAGCGGACACAGTCGTGTCTGCTTTGACTGTTTTGTGAATAGTGTGCAATTGTGGCAAAAGCGTGCAAAGCAAAGCGCCAGGCATATGGCGGCACTGTGTGTCTGGTGCACAGTCGCAGCGCACAAAATGAATGTAAGAATTCGCTGTTAGAGCGCTCTTTTAGGTTAAAATGCCAGGCTGTCACGCTATACATAGACCTACTGGTCCTTGGTAATTCCAAGTTGGAGGTTTAGTTCAATTTAAGCTGAGGTTTTCGTTATAGAACTAAACTTTCGTCAACTAACGCAAACTAATCTTGCTACTTCATCTAGTCCTTTGAATTGCGAAGCTTCTAGATATCTAAGCCGGTTTCCAGATAAAACTGGACGGAAGCTTTGGAAGTGTACCAGCGTTTCACACATGCCTACTTCCCTGATATTTCTGCATGTAACGTCCTTACTAATACCATCCGCCTCGCGTGTGATGTCAGCAAGTTCGTCGTCCTGCAGTCCTTTCGAAACGGTGTTTTCCTGAACGACTCTTGCACATAACCACAGCGATCCTACATGTTCTAAAGGCATTCTGTCTCACCCTGATTCGTAGGTCAGTCATTTCGGAAATTTCATTAATTTAGCGACTCGTGTATTTCCCTTACTGGTTCTGTAGCTAGATGGATGGCTCTTTTGACAACCTCTTCAGCTATTTTGTTTTCCGGCATTCATTTGTGGCCTTGAATCCGTATATATGCGGTCGCTTTCTGGCAACCACTACATTGACTACTTTCATGATTCTAAAGACATTCTCTGGCGTTCTATTACTTCATTACCCTTTATGTTCTGTTGAATGCAAGCAGTTACCAAAACCCTTAAAGCTTCACCCGTAATAGCTTTCCAAGCCAACTTACTTGCATTTAAAATTCATACTTTAGAAATTTGTATTTGAAATTTTACAGCCGAAGCTGACTGTTTTTCCTTAAAAGAAAAATGACAAGAGTTTAAAACAAAATCAATTTTTTTTTTTTTTTTTTTTTTTTTTTTTTTTTTTTTTTTTTTTTTTTTTTTTTTTTTTTTTTTTTTTTTTTTTTTTTTTTTTTTGTATCAATACGAGAACTTTTATTTAAGCAGCAAAATGCAGAGGCAGGCTAGATAAGATTTTATAGGAACTCCGTCTCCAAACAGCATTTATCAATCCTTCAGATTTGCGTAAGCTATGCATATGTATGTGTATACAATTCCTTTCACAGACACTGTTGTTGCACAAGTAAGCCATAAAAATTCCACAAATGAGTAAAGAACCTTCCGATCAACGGACCGTTAAGAATATTAGTGCGACTGCAATGAAATTCAAGTGCTTCTAAATATATTTATTATGGTGTAGATCTAAATATGTAACTCGTGTTGCGCTCAAGTGCACGAAGAGCAAACAAGTTGCTAATAATATGTGGCTATGGGACCATCTCAGATTCATTGTTGCTCGTGAAGTTGACAGAATGTTGTCAAACCAACGGCTTATTGCGGGCATCCACTAGAGCGCGTAACATCAGACACTTAGCGATGGCATAGGTGCGCTTGCAAGGACAGGTCTCACGAGCTAAAAACGAAAATCAGAATCATTATTATTAAAAATCTGCCGCTCTGCTAGCACGAGTGCAGTAATCTTACAGCCTTCATTCTGGCAGACGGGTAAGGAGTCACCAGTGGCTGGCCACATAGTTTGCCGGATCAGTGTTGGATTCAGTTGCCAATCTCGCAAAAGACCCGACTTCTCCATGTAGCATTTCAGGAAGCACTACAGGGAACGATCAGTTGAAATATATTGATCTCAATCTCTTCAAATCGCACTTACCATGCCTGTTTTGTCCGTTATGTTCGGCAGTTCTGCGGTTTCATTGAATTGCTGTATGTATTCTGGAAATATTTGCAAGCAAACCATATACTATTTGTACCTGGAATGTTTCATACGTTTGCGTCTAAACTGACCTAACGGTATGGTGTAACTGGCATTACAAGTGCGCACTACTTCCAGAAAGTCGAAGCCCGTCTCGTTCGCTGCACCTGCATTCGGTGTGGTCGTCTCCATGGGCTGTTGCTTATCCAATTTGTTATCCGTTGCATCTATTTCAGGATATGCCCAAGTGCCAGCAAGAAAGCCGAGCAGGAGCAGTGAAAGAGCAAGACTTAGCAGTCGATGATTGATCATTTTTTAAATTTGTGTATAACTATTTTGCTTTCGAAAACCTAATTTTCACTGAAACTTGTTCAGATTGTTACCGATATTTAAATGAAATATTTCTCTGAATAATTTATGGCGCTGTACTTAGTGAAAGCGAATATGGATGAAAAATTATCGAAACACAATGCGCTACGTCCGGCTTAATGCATTGAGATGAGAAGTCTCTGAACATTAACAATTATAAAACCTCTTAATTGCAATAAATTTGAGAAATATAGTATATGAAAGATATAAAATAAATTGTAAAAAAATATTTTTTTACTAATATTTGAAAAAATATTTAATCAATAATAAATTAAAAATATTATTGATTGATATATTGATTATAACTGTTAAGTAATGCGTAAACTGGGAAAAACAGTAGAAAATTTGAGCTCGCCATTAGAGTGGAAAGTATTTTTGGATTTAGCTATTAACTATTTTGTGTAATAAATTTACCCAGAAGCATTTACATGCAGTACTCTAATGAATAATCTATGATTAATTTCAATCACAGTTATCTAGAAGTACAGATGTGCTGACTGTAGCGTTATTTCAAGCGGTTTCGCGTGTGACAAGCTGTCTGACAGCAATTTTATTTAATTATGGAAATGGCAATTTCTTTGATTGATATTTATTATTGACACTACAACAATGAGTTTAGATAATTTTGCATATTTCGTAATAGGATTGAAATTGTTTGCAATCGAATGCATTATTTAAACTACAATGCTATCATAAATTTGTCACCTGCGATTTATTTCGAACACCCGATTAGCGCCGAGGCATTTGTGAGTTTGAGTGCCTGAGTGCTATCTGCTGAGTCGTTGGTTCGTAACATGATTGCCGCGCGTTCGAATTCAAGTTATTCATCACTTAAAAATGTTGGCCCAAACTTCAAATAATTTCATAACAGTCAGTTACTGGCCATTAGGTGAGAACAAGGTTACGTGTCGTGTTTGACAGCTGACTACAAAACATAAATAATAACAATTGGAATTTTATAAACTATCATGAATGAAATAGTTTTATATAAATTTATAGTTTATTAAATGGGATTTTTCTAATTGACTTCTAATGATCAGAACTTTATGACCATTCCTGATACTTGTCATGTAAGTAGGATGAGTTTTCGTACAAATAACCAGTTGTGATGCCCAGAACTCCTAGATATGTTTCAAAACGACCGTCGCATATCGCTAAAGTGCCTAGAGCTTGCCACAATTCTAGCGACTAATATAATATTAATTCCAGATACAGCGCCCGAATACACGAAGACAATATTACAATTGCTCTTTCTCAATCTTATGGCCTTACTTATTTCATGCATGCTCATTCGCGTTATAGTTTCCGCTGATTCCAATGTGGTGAGGCACTCAGACTAGTTTAATATGGATGTAGCTTGGTGTTACTGTTAGTGAAGTAACATACTCTCTGACTAGCTTCGAGTTCACTGATGAGTTGAGTGATGGCGGACGGTGATGGCTACTCTGAGCACTGCCCGAGTTTTAAGGGAACGAAGACAGCCTTGCCATTAACCAATAAGTAATTTCTGCAGAATGTCACTCCTACATAACAAGAGAGTGGAATAACTCGGCTACCAGTTCAAGTTTCAAACAAAACATACTATTTCATTCTAAGCATATTGTGTGTCGGTCAGAGGTCTACAAGGTCTCAAGGTTAATACTTTGTACATTTGTAGTAAATTTACTTAACAAACCCTGAAGTGAAGAAATTTACTACCGAAATCCAAGTTCTGTACAACTCAATTAAATAAAAAAATTAAAATAGTTTGTGAAGTTTAACACTAAACTTTTAAATCATTAACTGGGTGCTTAAAGCTTTGATCCAGCTTTTGAACGAACGAACCAGTATTAACTAGAACAACAATGCCAGCCTCGAAATCCAAAGTAGAATAATTCTTACCAACAGGTGCTACTTTGGACTGAGCAGTCAATTGAAAAGTAACGTCCTGGACATAGTTCAGCGAATTACTCTGGCCAGGTCATGTCATCCGAACGGTCGAAAATACTCCAGATCTGAAAGTATTTCACGCAGTACCCGCCAGAGGGAGCAGAGGAAAATAAAGACCTCCATGGAAAGATCAGGTGGAGAAGACCTGATTTCGCTTAGAATCTTCCATGCTGTAAAGAAAAAGAATAATGTCTTCAATTACAATACTGAACTAAAAATACAGCTTTTAGATCCACACTAGAGTCCACGTAGCTTCCAACAACACCACCAGAAACACTTCCGCTCTACCAGTATCCATTTTCGGAGAACTTTGGTCTTGCGTATTAATATTGATGGCACAATCCTCATAGGATAATTTTCAGAAAAATATCTCTTGCTTGGTTCAAAATGATTTTTCAAATACATATAAACACTACAAGTTAAAGTTAGTTTTAGTTAAAGTACTTGACCTTGCACGCCAAACTGTGATACACCCAGGAAGCCCTGCCTTTTCCAAACTATCTCCTTCATTAAATATTTCATTAATTTTCTTCCCAAAGATATTCACTAATGGCCCACTGTTCATGCGTGCGGTCAGCCAGTCCGTGCTTTGTCGGCCACTCAGTCGGCAATCGGTTTCGGTACTTCTAATGGTGAGGCCGTTGGAGTACGACCAGCAGTGGGTTGACAGCAAGCACCATCGCGACCAACACCAGCATCACCAGCACAGGCTGTGGAGTGAGCCTCGTATTTATGTATAGCAAGCAAGTATGGATGTAGTGGAGCTGAGCTGGCATTTGTTTTGGTGTTGGTGTAAAACGCCGATAGACAGTTGAACGCATCTCTCGCCTGCGACGAGGTGAGCCGTGTTGTATTGTGAATGGATGGCATGGCATGGCATGGTACAGATGAATGGTTAACGGCGCAAGTGGTGGGGACCGGTGACGACGCTGATTGTACACATTGGGGAAAAATGCGCGCGCTGCAAAAAAATTAGAATGCAAAACATTTTTTTCTCGTGCTTGTGTGCGACTTTTTGATATATTTTTTCTATTTTTTGAGTTTTGGGCTTTGCCATCGCCGTTAACTGTGTCGTTGCCTTTGCCTTTGCTGCTGCAACTCCTTGTTGATTTTTTTCATAGCCAGATAGCTGTCTTTATCGGTTTTTTTTTTTGTTCTTTTGGTGCCCTTTTCTGTTTTTTAAAGAAAGCAGGTGGGCCAGACGGGGGGTACTGCAACAGCCGAGCGCGCCACTGCTGCGCTTTGTTGGTGTTGGATTCTTCTTATTTTCTGTATTAGTGCATAACTGTGTAGTTGTGGTGTGGCATTCGCTGGGCTGGAGTGGTGTTTGGCATTGCTAGACAACAGGAGATTTGGCTTTGACATGATGCCGGCCTAAATTTTTTTTATGGTTTTTGAATAACTTGACACAACCGCACACACATACACACAACGGTACCTGCATACAGTACCTTGGGGTTGTTCTCGCTTTGAATACTATGCTTACTGTGTTGTTGGTTTTATTCAGCAAGCTCTGTAGCTCTGGAGCGGTCGGTGGGAGTCGAGCCACTCGGCTAGCTGGTTTATGAACTAGCCAACTGCGTTAGCGCGGCAAGAGGCGGATGCGTCTGTGCTCTGAGTGTGGCTGTGCAAGAGCTGTGAGCTGAAGTGGTAGAAAATATTTAAAAATGCGCTTTTGAATTTTTTCTCAGTCAAAACGGAGAAAAATGTAAGCGACGAAGGAGTTTAGTGGGTGGGTCGAGAAATGCCGCTGGCTAGCTATCTCAAAGGAGTAAGCTAGTGAATGTAAAAGGAGCAGAACGAATTGAAAAATTACGGAAAAGGCATTAAAGTTTTGTTGTTGTGCCAAGCAGCGCACCAATGTAGATAATAACATTGTGCAAGGTGATGATGAAGTTGACGAAGGATATGTTTTTGATGAAGGACACTTTTGAGCGCCGTGGTAGAAAAACTGGCAAATATGTCTAAGAGTATTTGGAAAAATCTTAGCAGAAACTTATGCAGTAAAGGAAGTTTAGCTACAGAAACACCGGCAGAACAAGTAATGCAGCGCGTTAAAGTCGTGAACGTTTGGGATGTGCGTGAGCGTCTGTAAAGGGTTGGAAATTTATTTACACAAGCATATTTAAATTTTGGTTTATTTGTTTCTCAAATTATACCTGTTGGTGGGTTAAATTTAAGCGATGAACTGTATATGTTTACTGTTCATGATTCTTTTCTGTGAATTCCGAATCTTTGAGTGGAATTCCAATAATCAATAATTAAATACGACAGAGACATACAATTTTGTACGCGAAATCGTATGAAATGGCTTAATAAGAGTAGGAAGCAAACTGTACGATGGGCGTGGCACCGCCCACTTTTAAGTGAATTCACTTATCTCGAAACGCGCCCGACCGATTTCAACCAAATTATTGCTACACTCCCCGTTAAATTTGAAGTTTCTGTGTTTTTTTAAGTGGGGAACCGCGAAATGGAACACCCTTTAATAGTAAATCTAGAACTAAAGGTAATAGGACAGATATAGTTTCTGATATATATGGAAGAAAATAATCGTTGTGGTTATTGCCGACACAAAGCCTCATCTCATAGGTAACAAGGCGCAAAACAGTTTTTAATTCCACACGATTTTTTCCTTTCCAGTGCACAAATCAACAAACAATTATTATAATACAATTTTACATGAATAATGCCTTTGGCGTAGGCCACCTTATGACCAAACAGTGTCCAACTCCCACAAAATCTGTTCGACACCCTGGGTACCGAATATTTGGTCCTCAGTAACGATAGTTGAGGTTTTCCCGCAAATATGGGTCAATGCGTGAGATACACCATTGAAATGCAGTCATAATCCTTTTCTGACAATGATATGTCTGTGTGACAAAAATGGTTTGAATCGGTTGGTAAGGAGTTTTTCAATAAGAGCACAACAAAGCGCTACGGTTTGGGATATCCACAAAATTCTTTATTCACGCACGATTGAGGCGGCCAATAGAATGGGCCATTTCGTGAGACAACAGATTCATCAAACTTGGTTTTCAATAAATCGATTGTCACATTTGTTTTGTGGCTTGTGCCTATAGGAACCACATATTGGCCAAGTCCATATCATCCGATTCGGTCCAAAAATATTCGGTTATCATTCACGGAAGAAGTACGGACAAGTGGCTTCAATTGTTGCGTCAATTTGTAAGGATTCAGGCCAAGATCTTTTCGCAAAAATCGTCATAGCGAAGTTAGAGAGATCCAACGCAGGATAACTCTTGCCAACAGGTGCTACTTCGGACTGAGTAGGCAAAGTCCTCTCTCGACAAACAAAAACCAAACTCTATAAGTCACTCATCATTCCCGTCCTGCTATATGGTGCAGAGACTTGGACGATGTCAACAACTGATGAGTCGACATTGCAAGTTTTCGAGAGAAAAGTTCTGCGAAAGATTTATCGTCCTTTGCGCGTTGGCCACGGCGAATATCGCATTCGATGGAACGATGAGCTGTATGAGATATATGACKATATTGACATAGTTCAGCGAATCAAAAGACAGCGGCTACGCTGGCGAGCTCATGTTGTCCGAATGGACGAAAACAATCCAGCGCAGAAATTATTCGACACTGTACCCGCCGGGGGAAGCRGAGGAAGAGGAAGACCTCCACTCTGTTGGAAGGACCAGGTGGAGAAGAAACCACTGGCGCGCTGTTGTTACCTCAGCTATAATCGCGTAAGCGGTGTCTACGCCAATTAAGAAGAAAGAGAAGACGTCATAGAGATACCCAACGCTTGAGACCGACATGAGACTGATTTAATGACCATAAATTCGATAAATTGATCATTGACTCTGAATTTTGTTAGTAAACTTTGAAAACTTCGGCTGGTTGTTGGACAATATATCTTTCCGTGATGAAATGGCAAACCTTACTGGAGAGAAATGTCGAAAGAGCGGCCGAAAATATGGCGTCGTTTGCTGTCCCTATCGGTCTACTTTTGTACCTGTTATTTCCCTGACTTTTCTTCTTGCAAGTTGCAAGCGTATAAAATGTTCGGTTGCATCCGATAAGTATTCAAGATATGTTTTGAAATAAGGAGTGGTTAGATTGCCTGTTTGCAAGCGGCCATATTGATGGCAACAAGTAGTAGTGTTTCCAAGTAAATCCTAACTGGCATGAATCTGCTTGCAGGCAACCCCTAACTTTCTCAATAAGCAGGCAAACGTAGCATGAGCAGAATGTGAGCCGCTCATGCCGATTATTCGAACTGCAAGAAATGAACTAGTGTAAGAGTGCTAACTGGTAATTGTCTAATGTCCATACAATGTCTATTGTAGAAGCTGTTAAGAGGTAACGAAGAAGAGACTAGAGCATTTTCTATGCGAATGCGTAAAGAATCTGGACTGACCGTCGAGGGTTTCTTAACGATGTCTCGTAAGTTGCGCAGCTAAAACTTTTTATGTTGATGATAAGGTTATGAACCTTCTAAAGGCGATACTGCAATATTTCATCAAATAAAGAATTTTTTTTTACAAAATGTGCCTCAGTGCTGCCACTACATTTACAACAAATACCGAATCAATGTACCTAACCTCACATAAACTGCGAGTGAGGTTTCAGTAAAAAAAAAAAACAAAAAACGTTCAACAGAGACAGATATCAATCGCATCTGCTCAAAGCAGGTTATGTGGACTATCAGGAGGCGCTGAGAGAGTGACGTAGGCGAACAGGAAAACAAAGAGCATTGTAGAATAACAAACAAAATGTTGGTGTTTTGCAATATTTTAACCGTTTTTCGGAGAATTCTTCATGTTTGGCTGCTTCTTAATTTCCGCACACAATGGAATACTTCGGAAAGTAGAGAGACTATCCCAACATACGCGTAAATCAATTAACAACATGCTTGCCCTAACAGACCTATGTGTCATGCGACGGAGCTATTGGCCATTATTTGTGCCATTTAATTGTTGTTGCAGTGAAACCTAAGCAGTATGGTGAATGTTATGCCAAATTGCATTAAAATAATCAGCATTTTTTTTTTTAATGATTGGACGCAGTTCGCAAATTTTTAAGTTAAGCAGATCTTGCTTCTCAATAGAATTGTCTACAAGTATGCGTGTGCAATGAAAGTCACGTGATGAAATGCGGCGCATAGAATAGTAAGGAAGAAGCACACGCTTTGAGTGATAATGGCATTGGGCTAAAGGTATGTCATTAGAATAACGGTAATGACCGCTACATTGACGCCGCTTGCAACCCTGTTAATGAAGCTGCGCCAACAAATGCGCTCATTCCGCCTGTTATCAGCAACATTTACACTTATGCGTTATTGTCGATGAATTATTGTTGTTGTTGTTATTGCAATACGTTTGTTGGTATTGTCTTTTCAAAGGCTGCCATCATTGTGTTGCTGTCGAATCGTTTTTGTCTGCTCAATAACCGCTTCCAACAAAAAAAAAAACTCCCCAACACGGCCGTTTGTTTGTCGGAAAGTGTGTTGGCCGGCGCGCCAGCAATACCACCACGTCCATTGCTACTCTTAGAGTGGCCAACATCAGCGGCCTTCATCAATAACAACACAACCGTATGCGCCGCTAACACAACCACCCAACCAACCGCCCGCCAGCTGTGTTGCGCAAACCGCCTCACCAACTACGCCGCTCACACCAAGCAACAACCCTAAGCCAGCAACATCATCATCAGCTGCGCCTAGCTGCGGCAGCAACGGCGACGCTAACTGCGCCTCGCTCTGCCTAACTATGTTTTTTGCATTTCTTTCTTTCCCTTTTTGTTTTTATTTCGTCCTTTTTGAATTTTTATATTTGTTGGGTTTTTTTTTCGCCTGTTATGTCGCCTGTGTGCGTGCACAGCGCTGCCGCCGCTACGACCGTTGCCGTTTCTGTTGCTGTTGCTGCTGCTCTTTGGCATTTTTTCGTATTTTGCGGCACTCTTAGCTTTGGCGCTGCATCAATGGCAGTTTGTGCGCGCGCGGGTGTTATTATCTGTTAGGGTGTATGTGGGTTTGTGTGTGTGTCGGCCTGTGTTAGTGTGCGCTGCTCTTCCTGTCTGCCCACCGTGCACGTGTTGGTGTGTCTGTCGGGCCCCCCAAAAAATATATTGTTTCAGATTTTTTCATCATCGCTTTAGTTGGGTTTTTACATTGGTGACGGATCGTGCTCTCGTATGCTGTGTGATGCTTCGAAGTGCGCCGCACTTTCGCATTTCTACAACGACTCGTATACGCGGCGCGCGCTAATTTGACGATAACAACAACAACAATTGCAATAATAACAAATAAATTATTTTAAAAAATTACCACTAAGCGCCACTAAAAAATAAGGCGAATAAAAAATACGCGCCGCCTATTGCCGCTCGAGTGTTCACACAGCTGGGCGCGTAATAAAATCGTCCGTGCGTCACCGCTTCGTGGCTGTGCGGCTGTAGTGGTCGCAACTACTTGCAAGTTGCGTGCAGCAAATCATACGCAGCGCACGTCAGGCACGCACCTACGAGACTTTGGAGCGCGCGTGTCTAGCAACAACCGGCCACTGCCAGCGGTTGGCGCCTGGCAAAGTCACAACATAACTGTTCGCGACACTCGCAGGAGCGCGTCGTTGTTGTCGGTTGCGCGCGCGTTTCGCTGCAGCAGCACTTGCCGCTCTTACACCGCGTGTCTCCTAAGACAGCCAACGCGACAAAAAAAAACAAAAAAAAAAAACTAACAGAAAATTAAATAAGCATAAATTGCGTACTAAAGTAAATTGGTAATAAAGTTCTTTCTAAAAGCCAGTGTTATTTTCCTTTGCGGTTTGCGTTTATGCTGAGTGTTGGACCGCGCTGTGCCGCACCGGAAGTGCTCCGAAAGCGCTTCTTCGCTTCAGTTGTAGAAGAAATCATTCAGTGTAGTTGTTGTTGTGCCAGTTGTTTGCTCTTTCATTGTGTTGCTTCTTTGCAGTGAAAAGAAAGCGGAAAAACGTGAGAGCGCCGCCAAACAGCGACCTTCAACTTGCGTCGCGCCTCTTGCGCCAAACACACACAATTCTCACACAAACGAATGCTCACAAATTTTAATATTTACTTCCGCATATCTGCGTATATTTGCTATTGGTGTAAGAAAGTTGAAGAAAAATTTCGTATCAATGTGTGTGTATATGTATATATATTTATAACGTATATATATACGTATGTAAGTACGTGCACCTTGTCTGCTTAACTTGCAGCAAGATTGCGGCGCGGCAAGTGAATTTTCTTTGCTTAAACATTGTTGGCGTGTGTGTGTGCATTTCTTTGCAGCCATTCCTCGCAAGTGTCCTACAAGTGTTTCTTTGCGATTTGCTTGTTAATCTGCGGCGAGGCGGTTTCTTTGTTTGAGTGTGTGAGTGTCCGCAATCGTCTAGTTTGATTTCACTCAAGTCGTAAGTTTTTTTTATGTTTGCTGGTGTTTGTGTGTTACTAAAATCAACAGTTGCCATCCTGACGAAATATTTGCGTATTATTTTGGGTGAGACAAAAAGGCTGAGTTTTTCCAAAAGTTCGATTTCTGAAACATTTAGTGGAGTCTGCCCTTAGAATGTTGTTATATACTTTTTTTTTTAATTTTCTGTACCAAAGGGTGGTTTCCAAGTTCTACAAAACTCGTTAAACAAAATTCATTAAACTGGAAATTTTCAAATAGTTAATTTTTTGAATAATTTTAAAGTATTTTATTCATACATCTTTAAAGATAATAATTATAGCTGCTTTCGTAATTTTCATATAAATTTTCATATAAATTTCATATAAAAAGGTTAAAACCAAATCGCTTCAAAAAGTTATGCCAAGACAAGATTGGTCAAGAAAGCGGAATGCCCTCTTATATCGAAGGAAATGTATCGGTTTTGGATTATTTTGATAAAGAAACTTAGACTAGAGGACAGAATATATTTTTTTTGCAAGTAATAAGCTTCCTTAAGACAATTACCTCGAGATCGTTTCGTTTTCGAATTTGAATAATTTTAAATGCAGGTTATGAACTTATCTAATAGTTGGTCATATTTAACTTAGTATCAGTTTCCCTTATTCTAAAAGCTTTATGCTTATACTGAAGATCAAACTGGTTTTTCGGATCAGAGAGATAACAGAAGATCTCAACCTGCCTTATAGATCGCCTGAACACAATTTCGCTTTAATAATATTTTCTGAAACGGAGTTGTGTTAAAAATTATGCCTTTCTTGAACTTGACAAATAAACAACTGGATCCTTCCAACAGATCAGTATGTTTCCCAAATTCTTTGGATATTTCTTTAGTTGATTTTGTGATGATTTTTACATACATTTTTTCGGTGGAAAAGCGGCGGTAGAATGCATCCAACTGATGGTTCAATTTATCCGTAGAGTTGCTATTTGGAATGAGTTATGTTATTCATAAAGTATGTACATTTATAAATAAGTGCTTCTCCTCAGGTATATTTTAAAATATAATAATATGGTACGAAGGGATTATAAAGGGTGATCCATTTCGAGTTTCTATACTTATTTAAAAAAACAACAGAGAATATTCAAATGTAAAGAGGAATGTTTATGATTATTTCAAAGAACATTTTTTTATTTTATTTTTATTTTTTGAAGATTATCTCTTTCAAATTGGTCCATCTGTTGAGTCCAATTTTCAATGACTTGTTTGAGCATTTCGACTCCACATATGCTTTAGACTTTACACATCCTCTCATTAAAAAGTTTAACGGTGTGATATCAGACGATTGTGGTGGACAAACGACCAACTCATTAAGTGAAATTATCTGCTCACAGAAGTGTTTCCTTAATAAATCCATTAATTGATGTGATGTGTGGGAAGTGACGCCGTCTTGTTGAAACCAAATGTCGCCGAGATCACGAGCTTCAACTTCAGGCTTCAAATAGTCGATTATAATGGAGCGATATGACGGTTACATTCTCATCAGCAACATTTATCAAGTAATATAGACAGATGATAGGTCCATAAACCACAGCAAACAATTGTGTTTTCTGGATATAGTGACCTTGTAGTACTCGTATAACGAATCCTAGACAGTTGCATGGAATGAAACAGAATTGTGACTTCAATCGAGCAGACACATTAAGTATGTTGCCTTTTCGGGATTTCGCAACACAAGTGTTGCAATATGGAAACTCACAATTTTATCGCAAAGTTTGACATTTTTGGTGTTATTAATACTCATAAGGTTTTGACAAACGTGAGTTGTTTGTGTTGTTTGCAATTACTTAAAATATTCTTCTCGACAAAAACAAGGAATTATAATTAATTAAAAAAGTTTTTCACGCACGAAGCAGTTCCTAGCAAATAGTTCCCTGTTTTAGAAAAAACATTTCACAACCACACCACTAGAACAACACAGAACAGCACTAAGTAATAAACCGCAGAACTCAGATCGCTATTCAACACGACAATGCGAGCTCCCACACATCAACTGAAACAATTGAAACAACTTTTTGAAGACTTAAAAAATTGATTTTCAAATTTGTTCTGAATAAAGTTAGAAAAAAACGCTAAGTTCCTCTGCACTGAATCTATTATACCCTTGATAGCATTTCGGGGCATAAAAAAAGATATTGACAATTCCACAAGGCTTAGTGTTGAAAAAAAAAAAGATTTTTCCAAAAGTTGTTTCACTTTTTCGACAAGCAGCAACCTTAGGTGAAAGATTACCTGACCAACTGTCGTAGAGCTCTCATAAAGATCTAGCTTTTACTCTTTGAAAAAAGACGCAATATTCCAGAACGTTACCAAAAAGAATTTCAGAATTCTTTCAATTAGATACCGATATTGTATATTTATATTCTTATAACATGTTGCTACAAAGTGTTGTTCACCTAACGATTGTACATATCACCTAAATCTAAGCGAGATGGATGTAGGGATATACAAGTACTTGCATACAGGGTGGCTGATGAATTTTGCCACATTAAGAAACTCAAATAATTTTTTTTTTTTTTTTTTTCAGTGTATGCAATTAATTTTTCTTTTATTCATGTTAAAGCTCAATCAATTTTATTAAATATAGCTTAGTTAGTTTTAAAAATAATGGAATTTAAATGCCCCCGATGCTCGTTGATGCATGTGCGGCATCTTACCAAAAAGTTGTTCATTACTGCTTGGAGAGTTGAGACAGGAACAGCCGCAATTGTTTCTCGAATGGATTGCCTTAGTTCATTCAAATTTGTTGGTTTTGCTTTGTAGACTTCCTGTTTGCAATAGCCCCACAAGCAAAAGTCCGGTGAAGTAAGGTCAGGCGACCTGGGTGACCAACGGAATGTGGAGTTTCTGGATATCAGAGTATTGGGAAATATTTGTTGCAATTCTGTCATAACAGGTTGGGCTATGTGAGGAGCTGCACCATCTTGCTGAAACCACACAGAGTTGAAAGAAATTCTCATTCGGCGTAATTCTGGATAGAAAAACTCTCTCAACATGCTCAAGTRRCGGTCTCCAGTAACCGTAACGGTGTGACCGTTTTCCGCGAAGAAGTAGGTCCCGACAATGCAGCGTGATGAAACTGCACACCACACTGTGACACGAAGTGGATGCAATTCCGTCTCATGGAGTATCTGTGGGTTGGAAGCACTCTATATTCGACAATTTTGTTTGTTTATGTTGCCGTTTAAATCGAAATGAACCTCGTCAGACATGAAAAGACAGTTCAACATGTTTCCATCCTCTTCCACCATTTGAGGCATCTTCTGACAAAATTCCAAGCGAATCGGCAAGTCTGCAGCATTCAGTTTGTTGGCCATTTGAATTTTATATGGGAATAAGTCCAAATCTTTGTGCATAATTGACTGTAATGACTGTCTGCTTACACCCATTTGAGCAGATAAGCTTCTTGTCGAAACACGTGGATTGTTTTGTATGGCAGCAGCTACAGCAGCGATTGTTTCCTCCGTTCGATCTGAAGGGTTTCGATGGTAAGGTCTCTGTTGACTGTCCCATACTCGGCAAAATTATTTACAAGTCTCATTATGGTCCATCTGCTCGGAGGATTGCCGCCAAACGTGCGCCTATACTCTCTTTGAACCGAAACTACGGACTCCAGTCCGTGATAGCGGCGGACAATTCAAATTCTTGTTTCAGTGTCCCAGTTATCCATTTTTGTTAAATGTAAAAGCCAATTGCAAAATAAAAAAAAATTAACCAGATTCATTAAATTGAAAAAAACTTATTTAATTTTTTTTTTTTGTAGCGGCTTTCATCAGCCACCCTGTATATAAATGATCAGGATAGAGGCCTGTCTGTGCGTTCGTTCGTGCAAACTGTAACTTAAGTAAAAATTCAGATATCTTGATCAAACTTGGTATGTGCATTCTTGGCAAAAAAAAAAATAATAATAAATTATGAGTTTGTAAATGATCGTAATCGGACCACTTCCACACCCGCAAAACGCCATTAACCGAAAACATATAAAGAGCGACAACTAAGCACGAAAATAAGATATAGAGCTGTAATTCGGGTCAGGGGGTCGCAGTAGCTAGGGGCTATATATAATATATCTCTTTATATAGCTACAACCACCACATTCACTTAGCACAAATATTGTATGAACTCCTAAGGACAATGTGAAAATTAATGAAATCGGATAATAATTCTGCTCACTTCCCACTTAACGGTCCTATTAAAAACTGCCTAAAGCGCGATAAATCAATAATTGAATATGCCAGAAGCATTAAATTTTACCCGGGAGATGCCACGATAGGGAATTAATGGAGCTACTTTCCTTATAACACAACTTTAAACTCTATCTGATTCTTTCCTTTCCAGTTTAAAAATCAATAATGGGTTAAAGCTTTGCACAAATAGTGCCTTTGGAGTATGCGACTCTACGGCCAAAATTTGTCCACTCATTTGTACATCGGCCAGTGTATGAGTTATCTTAATAAAATTGCTCTTATAACGGTACATATTTGTGCTTAGAATAAATAAAGTAAAGTGAAAACTCGCCTTAGAACCCATATATCTAACTTGCTTTAAGTACTTTATGCAAGTCGAAAGAGCATGAAATGTTCAGTTATACTCGAACTTAGCTCTATTTTAATTGTTTTCTCTTCGTTATCTACTTTTCTTTATAAAATATATTAATTGTGGGGAAATTCTGGTCCAATGGCGGAGTGTGTTACTACAGAACTACGTGGTGCATCATGGTCGTGAATCTTCATTAAAGCGATGCTTTCACAAAACCCTCAAAGTACTACACTGCAGATCAAACAATTCTTACAAAACATTTCGCTGCGAAGGACTAATGAGTTGAAACATTTTTTTTTTTTTTTGTATATTTGCGTTTCATGTGAATCCTGTTATTCGCAAGCATTATTCACACCATTTCCAAATGTTTTAGCCTGCTCAATGGGCAGTATTTACCGACGAACACAGATCAATTCCGTCATGGCTGGGAGAAGCGGCATGGCGCCACCAATGATCACATGGATATTGTGTCAGTTTCAGCGTCTGTCATATGACAAATCTGTTAACAAGCTGGAACACCCAAAGAGTATCCCAGAGCTTTTGTAGACAATAACAACAACTGGCAGCCGTCGAGGCAAATCTGTTAGCGTCGGTAATTTGATAGGCTGTGAAGAATGCCGAAGTACCGTTTTCTACTACAGTTAACCAATTCTTCTTTACGCTTCTTTCGTGCTTGTTTTCGGTAAAATAGCAACAGCTGTTGTGCAAAAATATTATAACGAGTATGGAGTGAAAGTGTGAGTATACACAGGAATGAATCAGAACTAGCGTAAAATTATGATAGCCAACGTCTGCAACAGGTGGAGTGTGTGCGAAGCAAAGCTAAGAGTTAGAGTGCAGGTGTGATCATGAGTAAGTTGGAAGGATAAGCGACAGCTATGCGCACGTCGCTGGCATGGCCAAGTGGCAAGGATCACTTCGTTCGGCAGATCAGTAATTCAAAGGCGCGCGTAAAGCAAACAACGATTTTGCTCAAGTGTCGGATGATCCAGTTAAAAATAAAAATAATAGTGAATTGTAATCAAAATAAAGGAAGAATCGTGAATCATTATAATAAACTAACCTTTTAAAAATGGTTTAAATAAAAAAATATATTTTGTGAGGTGCAAGCACAGACCTACATTATACTTTTGTTTTCTAATATAACTATAAAATTTAATACATAAAATTGTTTGGGATTTTAAAGTGAGTACGAAAAATACCGTTTATTTAACAAACCTGAAAGGCTTTCAAGAGACGGGCATAGCCAAAAAGCGGACCGCTCAAAAACTATAACTGAAGGCTTTAAAACCGAAATCTGGTTTAGAGGACGAGAGTAGTTATTGATTTACCGCAGGCCAACGAGAGTCTTTAATATTTATGTCCAGTGTTTCAAAGTTTGAAGTAATGGCGGAAAATTTTTGTTGAGCTTTGTTCCCTTGACGGCAAAAACTTGAGAAGTTAATCGCATGGTTCGTCTAACTCTAATAACAAGCAAAAGTTGGTTGTTTAGGAAAAAATAGTTTGCTACTTTCATCTCCTCTGAAATCTGTTTTAGCACTTTATCACCCAGTAAGAGAATGCACTCAACGCAAATGGTCTTCGACAAGTAACTGATACTTCCTGAGCCTTGCTTCCTGAATCGTTCAATATGACGATAATATGATAATAAAAACATTTTCAAATTTACATTTTTTTTTCTCAAAATGCAAGCCTCTTGAACACTGTCGTTTTAGTAATGCCAGAACTCTTTTCAGAACATTCAGGGGGTGTCTTTCAGTTAAAAATTATTGTCACTTACTGCTAATAAAACCTGAGGATATTTGTGCAAACCTAATGCACAAACCGTTTGTGTTTTAAATGAGAAATTAACATCGAAAACAAATAATTTCCAGAGAAAAATGTTTAAAGCAATTACGAGAACGTCCAAAATATCTTTAAAGCAATATTCTTTATTGGCTGAAATATTTCCTTAAGCTTTTATTTTTAGAGTGCATAAATAAACAAGGAGGGTTGTGCTATGTTCGGCCATAACCGAAAATTTTATACTCTTCCGACTTGCAAGGATTAAGGTCAGGGAAATAACTTTAGTTATTTTTACGGGGTCTATGGCAAGTTTTCACCCGATTTTATTCGTTCTAAGCACAAAAATGCACCATTATTAGAAAAAACACGCTCGTTCGATTTTATTAATTTTAATATCTTATTAAGCTAACTCATATATTAGACGATATTTGCGCTATAAAGTCACCCGGAAATTCGAAAAACTTTATACAAGTATTAGGTGTATAAAGAAATGTTGACAATATTCAGCCCATTTTTTGAAATAGAGGCATACTACTATTTAGAAAGTTACTCTTCGAATTTTTATAATATATCCCACATTTTAATCTAGGTTCTAGGTGCTTAAATAGTTTAGTTCGATTTGGGTAATTTTGAGTCATAATTTTGCGCACTTCAAAGGCACTATATGAATTGCTGCATGAGATGTCCGTCCATTTGTCTGTGTATATTTTTGAGATATCGATCTGAAATTTTGCTAATGTCTTTTCCTTCCCAAGAAGCTGTTCTTTTGTCGAAACCGACAATATCGGACTGCTATATATGGTTGCCATACAAACCGAACGATGACAATGAAGTGTTTATTTCCAAATATTTTTCATTTAACGCGATTTAAGAAATTTGGCATGACTTTTTGTCCAAGGAAATGGTGGACTCTACGAAGAAATTGTTTAGATCGAATCGCCATAGTTGATAGCTACCATACAAACTGAATGAGCAAAATCAAATAATTGTATGGAAAATACTATATTAGTGAAGGGTATTATAGCTTCCATGAAACCGAAGTTAATGTTTGTTGTTGTTTGATTTTTTTTTTTTTTGTTTTTACTCAAGAACAGGGGAGTTTCTCTAAAGAGCACATACATTTGGGCAATTGAGTAGGTATCTAATAAAGTATGTACATACATATGTATGTATGTGTGTGCGTAAGTAAATAAAATTAATTAATTAATATGGCACCCCCAATTAAATCAAGAAAAAATAGTAATTCGATTTAAATAAAAAAGAAATCAAATGCGGGTTTATGCAAGGATGCAACATTAAAAAAATTTGCTATGCAGAAAATAATAAAGCAAAAATTCCAAAAAAAATGCTTTTAAATAACAATGAATTGAATAATAGAATAGTTTTGCTCATACATATCATATATACATATATGTATATCATACATCTATACATACATACGTAAATTTCAAAGTACATAGACAGGTGCTGTCACACTCTAACACATTCATCACTATTATACAGACGTACAGTCTACATAAATTCATCTAAAGCTGTGGGCAAAGTAATGTGAGCACAGCTGCTCAAATTCGCTTCAAAATCTTCAACATCGAAAAACGTTTAAAAAATGCATTTTGATTAAATAAATCCCCATCTTACGGTATAAATTTCTATGACATTACAGAGTATGCCACAAAATACAGCAAATCTTATCTCTTAGCCTTCATAAAGTGTAATCCATTTCGACGTTTCCTACCTTTTTAAAGGAAAAACACAAAAATTCAAATATATTATATTATCTCTTTTAAATGTTGACCGCCTAGGCCTCAGATGCTCCATTCCTTGAGTCGTACTTTCGATGACTCGTTCGATCATTTTAACTGGTAACTGGCGAATGACGTGTTTTTTGCTCTAAGGCCTGAATTGAAGCGGGATTGTCTACAGAGATTTTAAGCTTTACATATCCTCGCAGTAAAGAGTCTAACGGTGTGATATCATGCGATCTTGGTTGCCAGTTGATCGGACCAAGACGTGAAATTATCTGCTCACCGAAGTGTTCTCTCAACAAATCCATTGATTGATGAGATGTGTGAAAAGTAGTTGTTGAAACCAAATGAGGTCGAGATTACGAGCTTCAATTTCAGGCATCAAATAGTCGGTTATGGTGGCGAAATAATAGTCATCTTTAACGGTTACGTTCCCATCGACATCATTTTTGAAAAACTATGAGTCGAAGATTCCATCGGCCCACAAACGGGACCATTCTCTTGAATCTTTTCAAGTGGCTCTTTGTCCCAAACAAAATTTGATTCGAAAATGTCGGATCTTCTTGGAACATTTCAAGAGCTCATAGAGCTAAGTGATGTCTCTTGGTAATAGCGAGCAACGTTTTAAATTTAAGATCCCGCCGTAAGATGCGCCAAGTAGTTCCATATACCAGTCCGAGTTGAAGCGAATGACGCCGAATCGGCTCTCCACGATCTTCGTGTACACTCTCAGTTACGGCTGATATAATTTCTTCATTGTGTGCTGGATGTGGTCTATTTGGTCGAATGTTATCCAACAATGAGTGCTGGGTCTTAAGGTGGGTGATGGTGTTGCGAATATTACTCTCAGTAAACCGATTATGTTGACCATACACATTCTTTACAGAACGTAAATTTTCATAATAAAGTTGGAACGATTTGTGTGATAAAATGCCAAAAATACTATGATAGTTGGATACGACTCAGGCGTTATCATTCAAAACAAAGCCTATTGAAAAAAGCACCTCTACTTGAATCACCCATTATTTAAGATGAAACAAATACATCGGGAATTGTTCATCAATTTTTTCTGCCAATAATAGAACTCCCACTTCTTTTCTTTTATTCGCACAATACCTTTTTTCAGAGGGACTACCAGAAATGACTTCGCAATGGCCGACTTTTGAAATTTGTCAAAATCATTGTAAAAAGAATAATGATAAGTTTGGAAAATATATTTCACTCAGACTATTATTTTGATCGAGACTGTACATGCATAATCAAACTTACTTAGCCGCACACATTTGTTTTCTTTCTCTGTTCTCTCTTTTTGTCGTTTGAGATTGGAATTCGTTCATACATATATTTATAAGTATATGCATCAATGTATAGTTATACTGTTGAAAAAAAAATACTCCAGAACGGCTAATTTGAACGATAAAAAGTTAGAAGAAAAACTTTCACAAACGATAATGTGTGATATTTGCAACTCAACATTTTATTTAGACTATTGAACCATTTTTGAACTGCACATTAGGGTTGTCTCTATTTAATATTAGGTCTTATAAATCAGAAACTCTACCTACTCTATGTATATAAGTGTGACAAATTTTGATTCGGTTACTTGTAGAATTCTACAATGGTCCGTTCGTTGTTCGAAGATTTTAAAATCATGACGCACGATTTGTCGTCAGTGCAGAGTCGGCTTTGCAGTCTATACATATGCTTAGCAGCTTTATTAAAAATATAATAATCTAAAGCTTTGCATTCCCGGAATCTCAACTCTCTCAGAATTTAGATTAGCCTTCCGGCATACTTTGACGTCGGAAATTGTGAAATTCCAATATAATCTTGTTTCTGAGAGGAAGTAAAGTTGTGCTAATGATTTTAAAGCTGCAGAAAAATGATTCCTGCGTAAAGGTCAGTTATAAGCCGATTAGATAGAGTAAATACTGCTAAATAAGTACTTCGTAGGAAGTAGTCATGGGAATAATTAAAATGCTTCTATTCAGGCAAGACTTAATAGTAAGGGACAACAGAGTGAGATAGAAGAAAATAAAGTGAGAGCTAAAGAATATAATGTAATTGGTGATGATAATACAGGCGATTTAAGTTCATGTTGCCTTATCTGAATGTTATGAGTGACATTTTTAATCATCATTGCTTATATCTTGGTTTCTTAATCGGTTTTGGAATTATAAAATAAGAGGGAAAATTTCACTGATTGCGGTTTCTCTTTACACTAAAGAGAAAAAGTCAATCAGCAAAATCTTACATAAGTTTGATATTATATATTATATTATAAAATCCTTGATCTAATAGTGAACCAGAAAATATATTCATATGTAAATTAACGTACATATATATTCAAAAAAGAAGAACTCCATTAGGTGTAGTGAGAAAGAAGAAAAAAATTAAAATTTTAGTAAATTTTTTTTTTTTTTTTTGTTAGGTCCCAACTTGATTTGGGCAAATCATTATTTGTAAAGTAATGGTTATTTGTTTTGATCCGGATCCAACTTATTGCGGTGACCATCACTAATCCAGGGGGATTCTTCGGACAAAAAGTCAAACAATTTCCTCTAAATTAACAAAATTAAGAATTTATTTTTGATTTTAGTAACAAAAAAACAACAACTTTTAATTGCTTATAAAAATCGATATTAAAACAAGTAAGGAAGGGCTAAGTTCGGGTGTCACATGTCTCGCATGAGAAAGTGATAATCGAGATTTCAGGCGTGGTTGTGAATAGATTTCACCCATATTTGGTACATGTCATCAGGGTGTTAAGAAAATATCATATACCGAATTTCATTGAAATCTGTTGAGTACTTCCTGAGATATGGTTTTTGGTCCATAAGTGGGCGACGCTACGTCCATTTTAAATTAAAAAAAAAAAACCTGGATGCAGCTTCCTTCTGACATTTCTTCCGTAAAATTTAGTGTTTCTGACGTTTTATGTTAGTCGGTTAACGCACTTATAGTGATTTTCAACATAACCTTTGTATGGGAGGTGGGCGTGGTTATTCTCCGATTTCTTCCATTTTTGATTGTATATGGAAATGCCTAAAAGAAACGACTCTATACAGTTTGGTTGACATAGCTATAGTAGTTTTCGAGATATGTACAAAAAAGTTAGTAGGGGGCGGGGCCACGCCCACTTTTCCAAAAAAAATGACGGCCAATTATGCCCCTAATTTAAATATCTTTATTTATGGCTTAGTTATGACACTTTATAGGTTTTCAGTTTCCGCCATATTGTGGGCGTGGCAGTGGGCCGATTTTGCCCATCTTCGAAGTTAATCTTCTTATGGAGCCAGGAAATACGTGTACCAAGTTTCATCATGATATCTCAATTTTTACTCAAGTTATAGCTTGCACGGACGGACGGACAGACAGACATCCGGATTTCAACTCTACTCGTCACCCTGATCACTTTGATATATATAACCCTATATCTGACTCTTTTAATACTCTCTTTAGCAACTTTGTTGCGAGAGTATAAAAACTTCGTTCGGGCACTAGTTTTTCACGTTTTCAAAAAGCTTTATAAATTCCATATTAATCCGCCGAGCGTTGTTTTTTTTTTTTTGAGCTTTGAGCTGCAAAAGTTCAAAAAACATGTTTTTGAGAAAAACACATTTGAAATTTTGCAGCTACTGCCAGCCACTTTAAGAGCACCTAAGAACCCACTGCTAATAAAAAAAAAAATAACTCGAAATGAATTTTTCTAATTGAATTGAAAATTTCAAAGAACATTACTAAGATGCTAGCTTCCAAGCGGCTTGGGCGGCATACTTCTAAGCACATTTTTTGTTAAACCCATTTCTTAGTTTTTATCATAAAACCTGCAGTTTTGTCGAACCCAGGAAGCATTATCAAATTCATGTCGCATAACACAAATATCATTATAACAATAACAACGTTGAATGTCGAACCCCCTGTGTCTATCGATTACGTACGAGGTGGCGCCCCATTAACTTTCGTGTGTCGCACGAAAACCTATGTCATGTCATGTTAAAAAACTAAATGAATTTGAAAATCTGACTACCCATAATAACGTATCACTGGACAGCATTCATACAAATTGGTTTACTCCATACAGTAGTCAGTAAAAGAGACCACTTGACCCACAAATCGGAAAGTATATAATAACCGAAAACTTGTTTTCAATTTTTATAATTCCGAAGTACTTAATTTATTCTTCAAAATTGATGTGGTTCCCCTCAAAGTAATTCTTTTTAGCCCTAATATACTTTTGCCAACATTTTTTCTAAATTTCGAAACAGTTGTTAAAGTCAATTTCCGGAATAGACTTCAATGCGCGTAGCGATTCATGTTTAATATCTTCAATTGACTCAAAACCCGTTTGAGTTTGCTGAATAGCCTGAAGTGACAAGGAGCCAAATCACGAGAATATGACGGTGTATTTTCGTGCGCAAAAAAATTATGGGCCCACAATTGCGGTCCCTTTTTATGAATAACTTCGCGCACACAACGCATAACATTCAATGAGTACTCCTTGATGACAGTTTGGCCGGTCGGAAGGAATTCGGTTTTTCCTCGAAAATAGCAGAAAATTTTCAAAGCAATCTTGATTTTTGACTTGACTTCTCATGATTACCGAATGAATCGGTTCGCCTTTGCCATGTAAATCAGCCGATTGATCGTCTGTTTTCGGGTCGTAATCAAATATTCAATCGTCTTTTTACTTTGCTTAGCCCCAAATGATTTTCAAAATGGTTTTCCTTGATTCTTTCGATATTACAATGACGCCAGTTAGATCTCTGACTTTTAATCTTCGATTCTTAAACAACAATTCCGTTATTTTTTTGATCATCATTCCATACTGATGTCCGTTCTGGACGTGCTTCGACGTTAACGCGTTCTCGACGCTCTTTGTATAATTTGTACCAATTAAAAACACTTGCTCACGACAATCAATTATCACCGAAGGCCTTTTCCAACATTCTGAGCGTTTACTGAGACTGAGAATTTTACTCGTACATCTCCCAAATTTCAGCACCTTTAAGTTTTGTAGCAGCAGTAACGAATACATTTCAAGACCCCTTAGGTTGGCGTTTAAATTTAAGAACGCCAGTGAGGCTCCTTATTAGCATCTACTAAGCTGAAGAAAGCTTTAAATTAAGGAGATCAATTTCGCCAATTTCTTTTTCGTTGACTGTTGTTTTGTACCATGTTTTCAAAATTATGTACATATCTCTGTGTTCACCAAAAAGTTATGCATATTTTCTTTACACTTCTGTTTACATTACGAAGGAAAGAAGATACAAACAAAACACAAAGACAAATTAATCAGTACTCAGCTTTTTGTCAACCGCGATTTGTCGCGCCGCAATTTTTTTTCGTCTTGCTTAGAATTTGGTTTTGGGAGTGACGCGGCGACAGCGACCTCAGCAGCTGAGTTTATTGGCATGTCACGTGTATTTCGGCGATACTTTCATACATATATGTATATATACTATTTACTTAGATATTTTTATACAATGCATACATATGTATGTGCTCGCTGTGGGTTCACTGTGCTCCATATACACAAATGGTGTGTGTGAGTGTGTGCTTTTGTTTAGAATTGCTTTTATACGCGATTATTTACAAACTCACCACGTGCGTCAAATTCAATAAATTGTGTTACACATAAGCGCTCGCTGCACCAGCTTACGACTATACATATGTATGTACATACACACTTGTACAGGAATGCGGCAGTGACTGGGTTGTGTGTTCGATTAGAAATTAGAGGCGCGAAAAAGCTTTGCTCGCTGGAGGGGGATTGACGGCAAATAAAATGTGTAAATTTTATAGAGTTGAGCGTTTTTTGTACACACTTGCATATGTACATACATACATATATACACACATGTATATATATGCATAAGCATCGATACATTTATATATTCACGTAAAAACCCACATATGTATGTGGGGTGTGTGTTCATCATACATAAATACATTTTTTCTAATCGCAATCTCTACTCAAAAAGCACTTCGCCCCAACGCAAAAACAAAACACCGCCAGTAAGCCAACATAATCAAATACTCTCGCACATATGTATGTACAATGGCATTAGAGTGTGTGTGTTGTTGCACTTCTGTTCATTCATTCATTCTAAATTCATAGCGTCGGAATTTGAATATTTCTAAACCTATTTTTTCGTATCAACAATTTCGCTGTCGGCTTTTTGTATTACCTTAGCACTTTTTGCGAATCTGCGCAAATATTCGCGACAGTTTGTGTTTGCATTTATTTGTTGATTCTCTTTGCTGTGTGTTTTTATGGGTGGTTTAGCTTTTTGATCTTCTTTTGACTTAGTTTTGTTTAGAAATATGTCAGCTGGTAATAGTTCATGTACTGTTTTTTTTTTGTTTTTTTTTGCTTTTGGTTCTCAGAGTTTCATGTACATGCATGCTTGTGTGTATTTTTTTAACGCTTAGCGTAACACTGACCTTGACAAATGAATTTAGAAATGGTAAAAGGAAGAACAATTTAGTTACGGACTAGTTTACATATACATATGTATATAAATATATATTTTGATTTTTTATGAAGCGTACAAACTTACTATGCCCTAAAAAAAACACAGTTATGGAAGTAATCCACTGATATGACTTAACAGATTATTTGAATACGATACGTAAACATTTCTGCTTTAAAAACAAGACAAAAATATTAATTGAATTCGCCGATCAGTTTGTATGGCAGCTAAGTATATGGTATAGTGATCCGATTTAAACAGTTTTTTTGGAGAGTATATCGTAGCCTTGAAAACTAATCGCATTTCGTGTAGATATCTCGTCAAATAAAGGCGATTTCAATAAGAGCGCTATGGAAATTAATGAAAAGCTTTATTCCTGTGAAAGTACGTTTCGTGGCCTTATGTATGGAACTCGATTTATTTTGCAGGGCACGCTTACAGAAGTTCAGACGCTGAACCCAATTTTCGACGGGTTTCAAGCATAAATCGGCCCATACTGCTGCAATGTCGCGTTCGCTATTCATACGAAGTTCAGCAATTGTTCCATGCTTGTTGTCATAGAGTATAGACTTGATGTATGTCAACAGGAAATATTCCAACGGCGTCAAATCGCGTCCAATTGATGGACCACATTGTGAAATAACAGGTTCACCAAACACCAAACCAGACATTCGCAGTGTGGTTTGTGGCGCCGTCCTGTTGAAACCACATATTGGCCAAGTCCATATCATCCCATTCGGGCCAAAAATATTCGGTTATCATTGAGCGGTGGCGATTCCCATTCATAGTAACATGACGGTCCTGATCATTACGGAAGAAGTACGGCCCAATAACGTTGCCGGACCATAAACCGTACCCGTTTTTCCGGGATGCAATGGTGACCTATGGAGTACGTGTGGATTGCTGCCTGACTAATAGTTCATATTTTGTTTATTAACGAAGTCATTCAGATAGAAATGAGCCATATCGCTGAAGATGATTTTTCGATGAAAATCCGTATCATTTTCAAGTTGTTGCTCAGTTCAATTCACGAATACACGACGATTATGGTTGTCAAGCGACTTCAGTTCTTGAGTCAATTTAAACTTGGAAGGATTTAGGCTAAGATCTTTTCGCTAAATTCCTCACAACGATGTCACAGAGATGCCCAACGCTTGAGAACGACGTGTGAGGGACCGATTAGCGTCTTCCTCAATTGATGCGCTAGCGGCAGCAATATTCTCGGCATTACGGGCACTTTTTTGTCTTACTGGTGGGGGAATATTTTGTACTTTGCTGTGTTTTTAAATTTTTCCTTACACGCTCAATTGTTTATCTGACAGGACGATTATGACGACCATGAATTGGGCGAAGCGCTCTAAAATGCCAAATCTTACTAAAGAGAAATGTCAAAAGAGCGGGGAAAAAATGGGGTCGTTTCCTGTCCTTATCGATCTAGTTATGTAGCGTTGCAATTGAAAAAACCGTAACAAAAGTTTTCCATACAAGCACTTGATTCCGATCGTTCAGTTTGTAAGACAGCTATATGCTATCTTAGTTCAATGGTTGCGCTTCAGTCAAATGAGCAGCTTTTCTGGAAGAAAAGTACGTGTGCAAAATTTCTAATCATTATCTCATAAACTGAGAGACCATGAGTTATATGATAAATCGAGTCAATTCGTCATGCTGGGTTTATAGGGCCTCCGACGTTTATTTCTGGGTGTTGCAAACTTCGTGGACACTCGGGCCCAGTTGACGAAGTTAACACAATATTCCCACCATATTTTGTATGAAATTTTCAAATTGCGAACGCCAAGTTTTCATATGGAAGATTGCTTCAAGTGTCAGTCAATGTCGCTAAGTAACTCTTGAAGTCTAAGGATAAAATCGCTAGAGGCCAGGCCTTATGAATACGGTGAATGTGAAAGCAAATTTGCTATATACTGATTACAGACACAATGCATTGTCTTAATTGAGAGCTCACTCTGAACTAGTTTGTGCAGAAACATTTTTTAGGTTCTCCAAATGGTTTTGAGATTTCTTTGATGTTTTCAATCGCATTTTGAAAGTGGACGTAATCTGTTAATTTTGATTTCTTAAAGAGGTCCAAAGAGTTGGTGATATGGTTCTTTGGTTCTGCGAGATATTCAGGAAAAGGGATTGTATGATGTTGACCTGAAATGAATTTCAATTATTTTGATCACAATCTTAAAGTTAATTTTAGATGTTACTAATAGGTTTCTGAGTTCAGAGCGATAGAAATAACTACTCTGATTACGAAATAAAAAAATGCCGTAATTACAGTTTTTGCAAAAACTGAATTCTTAATTGAAACTCGTGAATTAAAGCCGCAGGCTCAAAATAAACTGTAAATTAATAAAGCTCGAATCGTTAAATTAACAAATAAAACAGTGTGAAAAATCTAGTAAAAACAAGCTCGTAATGGAAGGTCGTCTTATCGAGTACCGCCCAATTGGAGGTGGGCTTGACTACCACCACAACTCGCCGTTGATTGGCGAAATACCACCAGCTGGTGGAGACTACACACATGCCGTCCATCGTTCCATCGATCAATTACGCAACAGTTTGAACGAGCGCGTCGCGCTCGGACCGTTAAGCGTGTTTTCGAACTCATCCGCCGATTTGCGCTCTTCAGTATTGTCCTACAGCCAGCAGCAGCAGCAACAACAACAACAGCAGCAGCATCATCAACAAGCCTCGCAGTCACAACATGGACAGCCACACGCCACGCAGCAACAGCAACAGCAACTACCGAGCCAATACGCACAGCTGACGGCCGCTAATGCCAGCAACGCCAGCGGAAGCGATTTGCTTGCGCAACAGCAGCAGAAAGTTAGTACCACTACGGGTGTTGCACCATCAGCCGGTGTGGCAGTCGCCAGTGGTAACAACAACACTAATAATGCTGTTAAGCTCACTGTCGACACGAATGCGATCGTCAGCTCGACCGTACCGAACGGGGCAACAGCAGGCAATAACATTGGCAGTAGTGGTGGCGGCACCGTTTCTGCAGGCTCCGGAAATGGCAGCAATGTCAGCAGTGGAGGTGGTGGCGGCGGTCGCGGTCGCAAGGCGCGTATTTATCCGAATCCTAATCAACACATTATTGTGACCAGCAATAGTGTGGACCATCACCACGCTGCGGCGGGTCGTCATCATCATATTGCCAGCGATGGTGTTGGGGGTGGCAGTGTAGGGTCGACAACCAGCTCACCACGACATATGGATGTCAAAGATGCGAAGGTACATAAGATTACAATAATCGCTGTTCTCCTTAATCTTAATCTTAACATATTTCAGATGAATTGTAGAATTTTATAAAACTTTGATGTCCATTTTCAGTACAGCCCAGCGCTGCCAAATATAAGGAATGTGATTGTAATTACCGAAATAAATTTTTAAAAAATATATTCGTCGTTCAGTGGAATATTAAAAAACTTAGCTCTTAAGATGACTTAGACTAAGATGAAACCCATCAGAAACGAAAGATAAAATAACAAGCATTAAGGGATAAATAATTTACGGGCCACCTGAGGCCAAGAAAAGGAAAAGGAGGGGGTGGCTGAATTTAAAAGGATTGAGAATGACTTACCTCGATTTCCGACAAAACTACGAGCTCAATAAAAAACAGTTATATTGCAATGTTGGTCTATAACTTTTGTATACAAAAAAAAAGCCAACTTCTTTTTTCCTGCAAATGCAACACGCTTCTCTCTTCAACCCTCGGTATTTAACTTATCCTGCAGGCGTTGTGACCAATTGTAACGTTGCGATGTAGGCAGTCTGTTTTCTCTCAGCTGCGACACAGAACTTCTCGTCTTTTACCTTTTCCGAAAGCCAATAGTTTCGTTTGCCACTGTACGTTAGGAGCTTGAAATGCCGTAACACAGTTCCCTGATTCCAAGTTCGTGAAAAGTGCTCTCAGAGAGCAAGAGTGCAAGTCGATACAAACCCGCTTTCGATTGTGATATTAGCTTCTCGCCGTCATACATTACCTGTATTTGCTGACGTGCTTACTTTGCCGCTCAGATTCGGGCATGTATCTTCGCAACAACAAGAGATTGGTTCGAGTCAATATTAGGACGTAGGAGCGTACGCACTTTTAAAATACTGGATACGTGTCTTCTCTCACAACATGATCGATCTGATTGGTGGCTTTTCGATCCGGAGACAGCCATATATCTTGATGCAGTTTCTTATGCTGGAACCTAGTACTACAGATAATCATATTTCGAACCCCGACGAAGTCGATTAACCTCGTGGAGGCTGCATTTATCGACTGTTGTGCCAAAGATACCTTTCTTGTCCGCCCTGGCGTTAATGTCGCCAATCAAGATTTTGATATCATGGTGGGGGCAGCGCTCACAGAAGGCATCTTTGGTCACATCGTCCTTCTCTTCCGTCGGGGCGTAGGCGCAAATCAGCGATATGTTGAAGAACTTCGCTTTGATGCCACGAATCCAAGACCGAAAGTGCGCTCCTTTAAATGGTCACTGTAGAATGCTACAGAGACACACTCACCTCAGTCCTTGTCCCGTCTATCACATTTCTTGGACGGCGACACTTTCCCAATTGCAGGTGTCGTCATCAAAAGGGGGGATACTTATCCGAGGCTGTTGTTTCCTTTTCATTGGTAGAGTTTTTTACGTTGAGGGACCCAACCCTTTACGTTGAGCTCGCTTTCAAACGAACATTTTTTGGCTACAAAGAGAACACTTGGTCTAAGATCGGGAGTCCTAAACTGCTTGAGCCATATGTAAAAGAATCGTTTCTGATCACTCTCAAGAGAATTTTCTTTTACACATGACTCCATACTCCATTCTCCATTCAAAATTAGGTAATAAAAAATCAACTAACTAATTATGAGCAATTTAGTAAACATATGGAATGTATGTTATACATGGATAAATATTTAATTTTCTTTCACAATTGGCAACTAATTTGTTTACTTTCAATATTCTATTCTTAGATTTTCAGCTCGAAAGCGGACTTGCAGCTGCACACACAAATTCACATGCGCGAGGCCAAACCGTACAAGTGTACGCAGTGCTCCAAGGCGTTCGCCAACTCTTCCTACCTGTCGCAACACACACGCATCCACCTGGGTATAAAACCGTACCGCTGCGAGATTTGTCAGCGCAAATTCACCCAACTGTCCCATCTGCAGCAACACATCCGCACCCACACCGGCGACAAGCCATACAAGTGCCGACACCCCGGCTGCCAGAAAGCTTTCTCACAACTTTCCAATCTGCAGTCGCACTCGCGCTGCCACCAAACGGACAAACCCTTCAAATGTAATTCCTGCTACAAGTGTTTCTCAGACGAGCCCTCACTGCTCGATCATATACCCAAGCACAAGGAGTCTAAGCACCTGAAGACACACATTTGCCAGTATTGCGGCAAATCGTACACACAAGAGACATATCTAACCAAGCATATGCAGAAGCACGCCGAGCGCACGGACAAGCGACCACCGATTGCCGCTTTGACCGCGAGCGGTAATGTGCCCGGCGCTGGCGCATCCTTAGGCGGCAGTGGCAACAGCGCGCCTGGCAGCAATGTGAATGGGGGCAATATGGGTGGCGGTGCTGCGGGCGGCACTAGTGGTGGTGGTATTGGTGGTGCGGGTGTGAGTAGTTTGCCAAATTCGAATACCCACAATCGCCAGACGCTTGGCTTGCCGCCGGTGTCGATAGCACCCACCGAGCATTCATATTGGCCTAAGGTCAGTCCAGACTCCGCCGCTAATATGACAGATGTCATGCACCAACAGCAACAGCAACAACAACACCAACAACAGCAGCAGCATCACCATCATCAACAACAGCAGCAACTCGGCGGCCAGCAACACCATCATCAGCAGCAGCAACAGCAGACGCAACAACAGGCGCCGCAACAGCAACAGCACATGGACTTTTCGAATGTAAATTCAGGTGGCGGAAGTAGCGCTGGTGGCGGAGGCGGAGCCAGTGGATCTGGTGGGCCGCCAAACGGACATGGCGAGCTGCAAACGCATCATCGAATGAGCGACAACGGTCGGGACGAAATCGGTGAGTCAGTTCTTATCTACCTGAAAGGCATTATGTCATTATGGTAATGTAGTTTCTACCCTGACTCGTCGTTTACATATACTCATAAATCAAGAAATCAGTATTTTGTGAGTTATCAATAGTCAGAGCGTTCTAACAGCACATTTTGTATTTAAAATGGGTGAGATCTATTGGTCTGCAAACCAGTTGTATGTTAAGCTTTTTTGACATCACTCATCGAATGACTTTTCGGTCGTATTCCAAGAGCGTTTCGTGTCCGTAATGCTCAGTTTCAAAACCAGTATTTTTTCTCAAAGGTTATTTGACTATAGAGTATCAAAATGGAATGATATTAGCCGCTGTTTATTTTATATAAGAACTTTAACTGACACGCCAGCTCATTTGATACATCTTCCCCTCTTTGTTGCATTAAGAGAAGGGCAAGACGGACTTCTTTTGGGCATGAAAGTTTATTTTTAATACTATATTTGTGACATAAGGCATCGGATATATTTTCTTAGATTCAGCTGGATAGTCCACACAACCTAGTATATTGTACTAAAAGCCACACCCTGCATTAGCATACATAGCGAATTTCCATTAATAAAATTAAAGTATTAGTATTAGAGATGGCGGGTATGTACAATCTCGTTATCCAAAAGCAAAAATCGATACAACCGTCTAAATACGGTCACACCAATATTTGATTTTACTAAATTATATAATTATAATAAATATGTTATTATATTCTCAAATGTTTACCCAATACCTTTTCAGTGTCTACACCATCCACTGTTGGACCGTACGATGCGGCGAGTATCACGAAGACCACCAGCAATTCAGCGTTCACCCCGATCAATTCAATGCCGCCACACTTGAATACACTTAGCCACCATCCCATGGCGCAGCGTCCGTACCTGTACGATGCTATCAGCTTCCAGAATAAAAATGTCAATCAAAATAATTCCAATTCATTTCCAAACCAACTGATTTCGCTTCACCAAATTAGGAACTATGCGCACCAACCGGCCGGTCTGATGGCGGGCGAGCATTTACTTGGCGTTAGTGTGGGACCGGGTAAAGATAAAGGATAGCTATATTTTTAAGTGCGAAAGCACGAACGATTTGGGGTCGATTACTTAGACGTACTAGATGAATATGTGAACTAAGAGCTGCTTTATTGGGTGCGAGCATTTTTGTGATGAATTGAATAATGTTTATATTTAAACTAGAATTCAAATCCTGCAATTAAGAAGACCGTAATGCAAAAGTGAAAAGGCGTTAGAAAAGGTCGTGGAAGAAAAAAGAACATATACATGTGGATCACAAAAGTTATGCGGTTAATTCTTTTAAAAATAAATTGGTTTTCTGTGGTTAACATTATTTTTTAAATTAATAGAAGTATTTGCTTATTTAGTTTACTCCCACAATAAAGTCGGATTTTAAACTTCAATTTCCGTCCATAATAGTTTTTGAAAGTAAATAATAGGATACAGCGCGCCAGAACTATCTTGGCGATACCAAGAAGAATGTACATATTTGAGTCTGTCACTTATAAATATTTATGCAACCTACAATTTGACTATACATTTTAATAACACTAAAGATCTATTGTGGAATAGTTAGCTGGAGCCTCTTCTGAAAATCGAGAAATTAACTATACAAGTAAATCTGGAGCAGCTTAGTAGGGTTTAAAGAGCGCAAAGCTTCTCTCTCTCTTTCTATTGAAAAACAGTATCTTTTTTGAAATACACGAAACGAAGTTAATGAAAGAGATTTTAAGATATTAAACTTCTCTTTTGTAGCATATGATTAAGCTACACTGAATGATGACGGCATGGAATTCACTATAAATAGTTTTTGATACTCTTAACCCTACTTCCCGCTGATCCAATGTACTGTGATCAGTTGCTTGTCGCAAAGGACGAACAACAAAAATTTTAAAATTCATCTCATATAATCGTTGTCTGTAGTGTTCTCTTCCAATCGGTTCCTTTTTAACAAGGCAGTATACAATTGAATATGAAGTATTCACTAACAGAACGTTGGAAGAAGAGCTTTTTCTAATTCAATTTACGAGTTCATACGATTTAATAACATCGTAAGTACAAAAAAAATTGTTTGTAGACCTGTGTAATAAGCGTAAATGAATACTGAAAATCGCCATAACCTAAAATTAAAACTACATTTAATACAGTAGAACAAAATATTTATTTCTCTGGACCCAGCCGCTCTGTATAATACATTCTTCGTACTAGAATTTGAATTGATTCAACATTTCTCCATATTTGCTAAAGAAATTTCTCACCCACTCGTGAACCATGCATATTAAGCTTTAAATCTACATTAAATTAATTTTACCATGGCACTGGACTTTCTGTTAATAGATTTTCAAAAAGAGATAATTAAATTGAAATACCCAGTCTTTTTCCAAAATATGTTTTAACCGAATGTTGAATCACAGCCTCCAAGTTATCGTTAACAACTTATATTTCTTTATCCTTTTTTTACTCACAAATTTGTTGTTCTGATTCTACATGATGTTCTACATGCTCTTCTCTGTTTTGAGAAATTAAATCTTAAATTAATATATGGAATGTTTAGCAAAATATTTTAATGGTTTTAAAGTTATGTACCAATTTAATCATCTTAAGTCTAATAAGTCGACCATTGAAGTAAATACTACGATACAAGCAACTAATTAATGAATTTTATAGTTCAAAAAATATTTTTGGCGCGCTGTTAGTAATAGTATTACTTCTGCAACAGTTTTTGGAAAAGGTTGCCACGCATTTAAAGCTTTTAATCAGTTAAAATGATAATTACAATGTCTGCTTTAAAGAAAAGACAATCTGATGCTTAATTTTTTGCACCCACCTACTACCACCATTAGTTAATGACGAAAGTATTTATTTGAAGCAGCGAAATGAAATCGGTGCTATCTGAAGCTGTTCTAAAACATGTTCTCGGACGGGAAAAGTAGCGCTTCGCCAACCTTTTTCACAGCGCCGACCTTCATTGCAACTATGAGATACGCAATTTATATTTGAAAGTTCCATCCTAATCGGCCTGTTTACGAACCTGAAAACTTTCTTCTACTCTCTAGTTTGGCTTCTACATAAATAAAGAATTATTGCAGCATAATTTCTGTGGATTTTTATTTAATTTTCATTACTAAAAATTTAGCACGAAAAGACTGAACAAATGAAATTTAATACAAGATTGATTTATATCAAGAAGAAGATTAACATAAATATGCTTAAATGCGTTGGCTTTTGCGGCATTCAAATCACTTAAACTTACAAGCACCTTCACCTTTCTGCCAAAGGGTAAACCTGAAAAGAGATTGAATACCGGTAGATCAGCGCTCATAAGCAACGCACTGGTGTTAAACAGTTCCACTGGCGCTCAAACAAAGCGCAGCAACTAACTAACTAATCCGATTGATTAATTAACTAATCAATCTAACCTAAACCGCTATGATTGATTGAGAAATACACAGAGAACAGAGAGCATAAAATCAACACATTTAAAATAGTGAATTTGTGAATTTAATTTATCTAGAGTAGTGAAAGAAAGCAGCAGCTCGGCAGTGAAAGCGTTACATCTAATTTTATTGATTTTTATATGTGTGTAATTTGATTTAAGCGCATTTATGTAAAAATGTTTAGTAAATAAAAGGGCTAAAATACATACAAATACACATGCAAATGTTTAACTGTAATTCATAGTTAAGTGTAACTGTAAACTAAATATTGGTAAACTGCTAAACTAACAGGAAACGAAAAAGCCGTCACAGTGAGAGAAGAGTGTGCAGTAAATATGGAATGGCGTTGCCAGCTGAACATGTGTGCATACGAGAATCACTTCAACTAAATTTCAGAAATACAATTAAAAAATACAAAACAAAACATTTGCATTAAAATATGTGTAAAAAACAAAGAAGGCAGCCATGCTGACATACATGTACTTATGTATGTTGAAATTTACAGTTGATGAAAAGAGTTAAAGTTAATTAAAATAAAGAACTAAAGCATCCCTAGATACAACTAAGCAACTTTGATTGTAAATCAGCATTTTTAATATAATATGTATTTATATGAGAGACCAGGGTTGCATAACTGCGCCTCTAACTGTATTATAAGCATTTTAAGCTAATAACGCTCACGAGATGTATGTATGTATACATGTTTGTATTTCGAAAATGTACATTACTAAAAATTATGAGATAAAATAATCTTAATTGAATGCAAGTAAGCGCTTGCGTGCACGTAACGCTGCAGAAAAGTAGCCACTGAGTAAGAATTATTATTATTATTTTTGTTTCTATTAATACTAAGCACTGCAGATTGACATATACATACATGTGTATGTTTGTATCTAATTGCATATTTTCGAGCGAGCGCAAACTATGTTAAACGTTAGTAGTTAAAATGTAATGAGTTAAACTAAAGTAATCGATTTGATGCAGCACGTGCGATTGGGAAGAAATATTTTGAAAAAATATTTAAAATAATAATAGTGCATATTAAATAAAAAAATAAATTGCTTCTTAAAGCTGAAAACTATTGCAAGAAATCTAATTGGCAATAAGTGTTTGTAAGTTATTATATGTAAATGTAATTTTAACTATAATTGTACGTGTAATTATCGAAATAAAGTTAATTAAATTAATGTCCTAAAACTAAAAACAAAAAATAAAGAAAATCAACACAAAGCAAACGCATTTTTTATCAAATCTGCGCCGGATAATGCTGTAATGCTGCTAATTTGTACGCATTAGATTACACTTAAGGGGCGAGCATGCTTTAGAAACTTCAAAAAAATGGATTTTTTTCTTTTTGTTTGAATCTTTTTAAAAATTATCTAAGAATATGTCCCCGAAGTTATAGATGGGAATTGGAAATATTGTCGAAGCTAGAAGGGAAATTCTGACCGAGCGTCTAGCAAATATATGAGCGCTTGGGCAGAAAGCGAAAACTTTGACGCGCGATTTCTCGGTTTTTAATTTTTACGATTTACCTTAATTGGCGGGCAGGATAGAAAAAAAACTAAGCGTAGTATGAAATTGGGGCAAACTTTATTATCTTTGGCGTTAAATTATCTTCTTTTTAAATTAAAAAACAAAAAAAAAAAAAAAAACTACGAAAAGCCAAGTTTGAACATATTTTAAACCAAGATAAAGTAAAATTGTCTTTCTCAAGTTTTTTTTCAATAATTGTAGGATGTTACACTTTTTTTTTGAATTTTCTTAGTTTAGCATGAAGATAAGTTATTAACAAATATGAATCTCTTCGAATTTTTTGTTTCCGTTAGAAATCGCGACCTGCCTCCTGCCCGCCGTCTGATAAAGGCACATGCTAGATGCATCGGGCAATTGCTTCCCAAAAGCAGAATATCAAAGATCTCGTATTCAAAAAATTTTCGGATGATTTCTAAATATATAACTACTAGAGGACCCGTCCACGCTTCACTGTGGCTGAACCATAGATAATACTAGTACTACCATCCATTGGCTTATAATTATTAGTAATAGCATTTCTGTGAAGCAACTTGTGTTAAAAAAAAACAGGTTCATACAGCATTTTGAGTGTTAATAAATCATTGCTTTTTGTAGGAAAATACTGTTGCCTTTGATCTCCAGGAAATCCAAGGATCTCAAGGAAAGATATTTCCTGGAAACAAAAGAAGATTTAAGCCGTGTATATCGATTTTTTTTCCTCTCAATTTTAAATGTGCCCCGAAAAGCGTTGTCATAAAATAACATAAAAAGAGATGACAAAATGTTTAATTTCTTCTTCTTCTCTACTGGCGTAGAAACCGATTACGTGGTTATAGAGTTAACAACAACGCTTGTCGTTCCTTATTTTCGCAAGGTGACGCCAATTGGAGATTCCAAGTCCTTCTCCACCTGGTCTTTCCAACGGAGTGGAGGTCTTCTTCCTCTGCTTCGCATAGCGGGAACTGCGTTGAATACTTTCAGAGCTGTCACTCATGAACTCAACGAATATTTGTTTGATGACAGGGGATATTTCGTCTTGTCCTCGTTTCGCACCACACCCATTTGCTTCGCTTCCTTATCCAGTCGGGAAAAAGCAGAACTAACGGCGCGTTGATAATATCAATATCGTCGCAGTTGCACACTATTATAGAAGATTTCCCTGCTCGATTAAGCCCTGTAGCTGGAATTATTTTGTCCAGCAGCAGATTGAAGAAGTCCCACGATAGGGAGTCACCTTGTCTGAAACCTCGTTTGGTATCGAACGGCTGTGAGAGGTCCTTTTGGTGTGGCTCAACGTCAGTTTACACAGCCGTATTAGTTTTATAGAGATATTAAGTTGAGGCATCGCAGCATAAAGGCATCTCCTTTTCGTGCTATCAAAAACACCTTTGAAGTGGACGAAGATGCCGATATACATTTCACGGATGTTTACCAAGATTTGGCGCATGATAAAAATCGGGTCGATTGTATAGTTTTATGGTCTAAAGCCACACTGATATGGTCCAATCAGTTTGTTGACGGTGGGCTTTAATCTTTCACACAATACGCTCGATAGAACCTTATATGCAATATTGAGGAGGCTTATCCCACGGTAGTGGGCGCAGTTTGTGGGGCTACCTTTTTGTGGATTGCTCAGAGCACACTTAAATTCAAATCGTCGGGCATGCTTTCGTCCGACCATATTCTACAAGAAAGCTGATGCATTTATAACTTCTTCGCCGCCGTATTTGAATAGCTCGGCTGGCAATCTATCTATCGGCTCCCGTTGCTTTGTTGTTCTTTTGACAAGTTGTTGCTATTCAAACTATTCGAACTTCTTCATTGTTGGGCATAGGGAGGTCTGCTCCATCATCGTCGTATCCTTCTGCGAGTAACAAACTTCGTAGAAAACTTCAGTGTATGAAAATATATATAATTGTTCACCATTTAATCCAGTGCTCCTCTTTCTCACCAAGACGTTGCTAATTTGTCGGACTCCGATATCGGACCATTATAGCATATATCTAGCATACAGACTAAATGCTCAAGACTAAGATGTTGTATGAACTATAGATGATCAAATAGGATGATAGCCCCGCACACTGCCCATATAACGGTACCGTTCAAAACTACTAAAAACGCTGTAAATCAATAACTAATTACGCCAGAGACTTTTAGTTTTGCTTTCGATATGAAATGAGAAGACCTTTTGGGAGAAAATTTGACGATGGGTGTAGCACCGCCCACTTTTTGGTGAAATCCCATATCTCAGGACCCAACCGTCCAATTTCGACAAAACTTAGTACGTGGGACTTTTCCTTTATAGAATGCCACCTTTTGACCAAAAATTCTCCAAATGCAACCAAAACTGTTCAAGACCCCAAGTACCAAATATGTGGACACAAGTATTATAGTTAACTTTTAACCGAAAATATCGGTGAATGTGTGAGATAAAGAACTGAAAATCCGAGAGAAACCTTTACTGACGATTATAATACTGCGTATCAAAAATGGGCTAAATCGAATCAATACTTCCCTGAGGTCTCATATACCTATTAAAAGGTTTTCGAACTTTTAGGTGACTTTATGCTAGATATATCGGCCAATATTTGAGTTATCTCAATGAAAATGACAAAAAATTTTTACTTTGTGCTTAAATTACGAGATTATCAAATGTTCGGCTGCGCGTGAGCATTACAAATTCTATAATTTGGCCATTTAAATTACCACAGTGTGGAGAAAAGCACATCGCTTTAAAGCTTTGGTGTTTATCTGTGCTTACGGAGAACTAGCACTCTTAGCGAATAGCACAGGTGAGCACCCGTGAAATTTTGTACACGAAAATATTTGCTCTGTGCTTTCAAAATATTACGAAAGCTTTGCAACACTAACGGAATAGTTTTTGGTGAAAATAACTGCGAATGGTAAAACAGGTAAAGAAAGTTATAACATTTAATATCCGCTGTCACCATTAATTTTCGATTATTCGATATCAAGAGGTTATTTAACACTTGCGGTACCAAAGTACCTTACCCTAACAAAGCCGCACTCTCCATGTTCCAATTGTAAGTTCAATGGCAGATAAAGCAGAATGGGGAAACGGAATTGAGTTTTCATGCTTATTTGATTATTCAGTGAGAACTATTAAGCAGTCAGATTACCATATACTTGAAAATTAATACCGTTCTGCTTTGAGCTTGTGTACTTTCCAGATATAATCTGTGAAAATATGCAAGACCAGCAATAAGTATTAATTTTGAGGTCGTTTCAAAATACATCCTGTTCTTAGCAAGAGCATTGATGGTAAAAAATATTTATTGGACGAAGTTGAAATTCAGAATGCGCCATTTGTCATTATGGAAGCTTTTAAGAACTTAAAAAAATATCATACATTTGAGACCAATTATTATTATGATAATTTTGTCTTGACTGCTTGTCTTAATACGGGCATTGATAGCTTCTTTAAACATAATAGCAAAAGGAAAATCGGGGTATTGTTCCATTTGAAGATCTGGGTGGCTAGGGTAAGTCACCTTTCTTTGACAGCAAGCGTTCAGTTCCTTTAGTTTTGTGCTAGAAAAGCTGAATAGTTTGAGTATTTGTTGACGGCAATCGGAGCTAACATCTATCATCATCGACTTCAATTGAAAGCTTCATATTGGTTCACAATAATGATTATAGGCAAACACCAGCAAAATCAGTTATTATTCACATGTTTCAAAGATCTCCAATGGATTCTTTGCTCCTCGAATCAACAATCATTGCAATCCAGGGGAAAAAGGAGGCGAAACAAAAACAAAAAAAAAAAAAAAAAAAAAAAAAAAAAAAAAAAAAAAAAAAAAAAAAAAAAAAAAAAAAAAAAAAACAGACACAAATACTCAAAAATCGGTCAAAAATCCAGGTTCTCATTGGTGTTTTCGATATTCATGGTATACATGAATTTTTTCCGAAGGGACAGTGGGTCAATAAGGAGGAGATCATGGAGCGAAGAGATAAAACAAAATTCGCTGAAGTAGTTATACCAAAATGTGCTTAGGAAAAGTGTTTTGAGGCCGGGAAAAATCGTTGAAGGCGGCCAAATAAATTTTGATGAATAATTAAATATTTTACGTTTTGTTGGTTTGTTTACAATTTCCGTTCCGTTTACTTTTTTGTTACACTGTCTCTTGATGGTTTTGATTATATAGAAGAAGACGCTTACTCTGGTCACCTTACCACAACATCGTTGACACACACACACACAAGCAGAGTAAACAATCTTTATTCAATAGGTGATTGGCTTCCTAATAAAATTGAAAAGATAACAACATTTCATACCTACAACCGAACATATGTATGTATGTATATTATCATCATAATATGTGCTCGCAGCGCAAACGTTCAAGTCTGTCGGTATTTTTTGAGTCAGTATAGATTAAATGCAGCATCGTAGATCATCGCATTTTCGGACTTAAGTGATGTGGCTGAAAAATATTGAAAATAAAGCTTGCCTTCGATTGTGAATGTTCTTAAACTTCAAGTGCTGTGCGAAATTAAAATCTAACAAAAATGTTTCAAGACTTTAAATATTTATTATGCGCGCAAATTGTTTTTTGTGTAATAAATACAGGTAAGTTAATTGAAATTTTGAAGATACACAACTAAATATATTTATATAATATTTACAAAGAACAATGCATGCATAAATATACATATAGTACATACATTGTGACAAAATAGTACCCGGAAATTGTAGTATAAATTCGCCGGGTAAAAAATATGAGTGTGATCTGTCAACCAGCTGCTTAAGTCGGTACACCTAAGTGCGTTGCGATTTTTACAATGAGAAGAAATACGGAACAAAGAATTTGATTCAAATTTTATATTTCTAACCAAATTTCGTGTGTGGAATCGTTGCGAATATTAGAAAAGTGGTTAATTAGTATACCGGTACCAAATACGGTGATTCAATTATATCAAAATTACAAGCCTAAGAGTGGTACAAAACCTTCAAAGATGGTCGAGAGATCGCTGAAAACATGCCTCATTCTAGACGACCTTCGACCTCTACAACTGATAAAAATCGTCAGGCAAGTGTTAGACAGATGGCGATACAGCTCAAGGAGCTGAAGACCATCCCAAAAAGTTCTTATAAAAAGTGTTTCGATGACTGTAAAAATCGTGAGCATAAGTGTATTACATCTGGTGGATTACTTTGAAGGCGACAAATAAACATTTTGTGTTTTATATACAACTACCGGGTACGTTTTTGTCACAATGTTTACACTACTTACCGACTTACCGAAGCATCAAACCAATAGAGAATTTTGCCCGAAATTCACATCTATAACCCAAGAATTTTTACTCTCGCGTTTGCTGAGCGCAAAGGTGGGAAAACGCTTTCAGGCATTGCAAAATTTTGTATTAAACTATACTGTATAAGGATTTATTATTCTTTATCCGAAGAAACCAAATGCTTCTGTAAATTATAGGCCTTATAGTATCACTACATTTTCATACGTTCCAAAGTCAGATATTGACTGATTTCAATTTTCATTATATGTGACCTGGTCTACGAAAAGGGAGCTAACGTGCGAAAACTAGTTTTCTGGGAAATAGCTGTTAAAAAAAACATCTCCTCTTCCATCCGAATCAACTAAAAAGTTAAAATTGATTTTTTGACACCTAAGCCCCCTTTCCGTAGACCAGGTCACATATTTTTTAGTTCCTTAGATATCTTAAATATTGACCGATATATGTATATATATAGTTAAAGACAAGAGGTTGGTTAGAAATCCTTGTATTTGGTATACGAGGGCTGAGAGTGTATTCACACGATTTCATCCATTTTAGACATAAAGCTGCACTGTTTTCAGATAAAGATTGTCTCTGAATTCCATTACGATAAATAATATATTTACGAATATTTGTGTTATAAAGTCAACGGTTCGAAAATATTTATATTATATTAAGTATATGGTTTCTAGGGGATGTATTGCCCGAATTTACCCATTTTTGGCATGGTTCCCGGAAAAAGATACTCCCTAAGTTAAATTAAGACAAATTATTTCAATAATTTCAATAACTCATTTTTTTTTGTTGATTTTTGTCACCGAGACATTAATTAATTAAAAGAATTTATAAACAGTAAGTTTCAATATATGTATGTACTACTATATATGTATGTATATATTTTATCTACGCGCATCATCTGCGTGATTTAAATCGATGCTGTCATGTTTCTTTTGAACTGATTTTTCACACACTTAAATTGTTAAGTTTTTATATTTCAACAAGACTTACACATTAAACTTAATGTATGTTTTATAAAGAGGGGATAGTTTTTTCTTAAAATGTTTTAAAATCTCGACTCTCTATTTCTCTCTCTCGTTTTGTGATCAACAATTTAACTGCGTATATCTTGGAACAAGTGCCAAAAGAATTTGCACTAGCTGCGAGAGATTAAAGTGATGTTTCAGTCTTACAAAGCCAATAGACCAAAAATGATAATAATGTGGTGTAAACATTATAACAAATTCTGCTCATGTCAAAAATTGCCACAAAAGCAGCCGCAGAATATTTTAATTTTTTGTTAATTTTAAAATATTTTTTCCAACAGCATTTTCATCAAATACTGAGTGGCCCTGTAAGGATAAAGCGAATACGAGCATACCAGAGTCCAATGTATGTGACGGTTTCGTTCATTGCATTAATGGACGAGATGAGACTTCATGGACATGTCGTGCGAAGCTTTGTAATGAGCAGCAATATCGCTGTGCTTACGGAGCTTGTATAGGCGCCGAACTCAAGTGCAACAAACAAATTGACTGTTTCGATCGATCTGATGAGACAGATTTTCTCTGTGATCCAACTGAAAAGGTATTCGAAAAGATTCAAGGAACGTGGTGAGTTTTAAATTAGTTGACTTAAATTCTTTTCTGTTTTTGTATTAATATTGTATGTATATAAGTATGAACACCTAATTCGACAATAGATTCAGACAATTGTACCACATTTACAGTTCAGAGGAAGAGTTCCAATGCGATACGGGCGAATGTATTGATACTTTGGACATGTGTAACGGTTTCGCAGATTGCAAGGACGCATCCGATGAGACTGTAAATGCATGCGCTCATTTAGAATGTTCAGCTGGCTCATTTCGTTGTGCCTATGGCGCATGCATTAGTATACAACAGGTCGGTAATCAAGTATGGGACTGCCTCGATGGATCCGATGAACCAGTCGTGGTTGGGGAAATCACTGATAGCTTAAAAGAGATGGAGAAAGAGAAAGATGAAGCAAAGCCCGTTAGAATATACTGTAATATACCGTATGACAAGCCTAATTTGTTGATTTTAAATAAAACCGGTGAAATGGTTACGGTTTTGAGTTCATTCAGTAAGGTATTACAAAATGATATAGTGCATTTCGATTGTTTGCCTAACTTTGTATTGATTGGAGTCGATCATTTAAAATGTGTGAATAATGATTGGTATCGACAATGGCCGCATTGCGAAAGTAAGTTCTCTAACCTTAAGGCTCATTCACGCAACGCTGCTATATTTCTCTTTTCTAATAGGGAATGTGCAATTTCCGTGTAAGGACAGTGAAATCACTTGCGACAACGGTGATTGCATAGACCCGGCACTGATTTGCAACGGTGTTAAAGATTGTGCAGATGGCTCAGATGAGATATTGCCGAAATGCGTGAATCGCACATGTACGGAAAATGAGTTTACATGCAAATATGGTGCCTGTATTCCTAAAAACAAACAATGTGATAAAAATAAAGACTGCGCGGATGGTTCGGACGAAACAATTTTGCTATGCACCGAAGATTATGAGGAATGCTCGAAAATACTTCAAGGCAGTTGTGAGTAAGTACTAGAACTGCTTTATATATCAATCCATAATATTAGGTTGTCAAAAAACTCTTGCGGTATTTTCGCTAGTTTCGCTGAGAGAGCGTAGTTCTAGCTGTATTCGTCGCATCGGGTCATGCTATACCTTGGTCGTTCGTGAGTTATAGCGTCGCAAACATGGAACAAAATAAAGATAAAATACGGCATATTCTACAGTACTACTACGATAAAGGCAAAAATGCATCTCAGTCCCCCAATAAAATTTGTGCAGTTTATGGACCCGATACATTTTCCATTTCCACCGCACAACGATGGTTTCAACGTTTTCGTCCCGGTGTAGAGGTGGTCGAAGATGCACCACGCTCCGGAAGGCCTGTCGTCGAAAATCGYGATAAAATCGCTGAATTGGTCGAAAGAGACCGGCATAGTAGCAGCCGTAGCATCGGTCATGAGTTTTATTTTTTTTTTTATGAACAATTGAAAATTCAATAAAAATATCGCAAGACTTTTTTGACAACCTGTTATATACTTTAAACACTACCAAGGCGCTCAGTTTGCGTGGAGCCATAAACTTAGATTTCTGAAAAAATTGAAGAACTAAAGGTTGCGAGCGAGATTTATACACAAAATTACAAAAAAAAAAAAGAGAAGAATTTTTATATGAGTTGCAGGCGTGTCTTTTGTCCGATAAACATATGTATATGTACACTCCTTATATGAATAGTACTAGAAGATCGTGAATATTTTCGTCATATTTTTGGCAACTTGATTTGATTAAGGAACTGTTTGAGAAACAAGTTGCATGCAATATTGACAATATATCTTCAGAAATACTGACTTTTTATTCAGTGAACAGGACATTTAATTTTACCACGATTTACCACCCAAAAGCAAACGTAGAAGAACATATAAGGAGTATAAAGAAACGACCAGCGCGACGAAGGCATGAGATTCGCCTTATTAGTCTGTATGCTTTCGAATATGGGGAACTTATTACATAAGAATTATACAAGTTTTAATTATGTAAAGGTTTCATAGCTTTCTCGAACTGTGTTACCGATATCGCTCATGAATCGTAATTTGTAATTTTCACAGCTCGGATGAATTGGTGCAATGCCGTTCGCAGGAATGCATTTTCAACGACGAACTGTGTAATGGCATAATAGACTGCAGTGATGGCTCCGACGAGTCTGTTGAAATGTGTGCCCATATAGTATGTCCCGATGGATCTTTTACCTGTGCTTATGGTGCATGTGTGCCCTACACAGCGCTCTGCAATGGCGAAGTAGACTGCGCCGACGGTTCGGATGAATATGCTGAGCTGTGTGCTCCCATAATGGAGGAGAAAGAGAAATATGAAGCGTTGCATTTCGATGATAGTTATGCAGCCAATGTAGGAAAATTCGATGTGATTAAAGAGAAGGAAATTTTAGTGCAAGAAATACTCTCGGGTCAAATTTCCAGTGCACTAATAACTGAGAAGAATATAGATAGCACGATCAATATTATGCCTGAAGTCATCGGTATAAAATCAATTACACCAATAATATCTATAGATGCGGATATTCGAATACCAAACCGACGCTGCGCCATACCGGCTAATCGAGAAGCTTTACGTGCAGCTGATGAAGAGAAGAATGTAACGTTGAAAGTAGGTAGCCAAGTTGACGCTAACACCATTGTTACATTCAGCTGTGACGATGGCTGGTACTTGATCGGTGGAGACTCTATGGCGCTATGCATGACTACAGGCCAATGGTCCTCGGCTGTTCCAAAATGTGAAAGTGAGTTGTTGCTGCAAAATTATAACGAAACTGAAATTTGTATGTTATTATTTCATGCATAGTATGTATGTATACATATATTTAATCTCTTCGTAGAACGTTGCCCACCGCACTGGAATGGTATATCGACCGATACTATATGTACGTACGAAAATAAAACATCCGATTGTCAGGCATACAGTAAACCTGATACAAGTGCCGTTGTAACATGTGCTGAGGGTTATGAATCGAACTCTCCAAGTCAAGAATTGCGTTGCGGTATTGATGGAGAATGGGATAAGACGAAACTAAAATGTCGGCCGCAGTGTGTGAAACAATCCAAGGATAAACCGATGATTGAGGAGGCGAATGTAAGCATCTATAGAATCAGTAAAGATAACTTAAACCAGGAACAGCTCCAATATCAGATGGCTTGCAGAGGCACTATAATTTCACCGAAACTTGTGCTGACTTGTAAGTAAAAGGATTTTAGTTTCAGTTAAATACTCCTATGTATTAGCCTAGCGATAATTATCAGATTGAGAAAGTAAATCGATTAGGGTGGGCGGTCTTGCTGATCTTGCTTAAATCATTCCGAAACTCAGTAGGCTTCAATTAGGATTACTTAGTGAAGATTTGGTTAAAAACTACAGTTTATGGTTATCAGTTTTGGAAAAACTGAACAATGAACTTACACCTTCCCCTCCTCCATACAACTGTGACAATAAGGGTCCGACAGTATTTTTAGCCTTACCGCATGAATGCTTATTGAAAAATGTGCAGTAAGAACCCCTACAAATGCGGCAAGATATTCAGTAAATCTCCTGCGTTCTATTCTACGCCAAAACGATTCTCCGAGACCTAGTCGTCGAGATCTAACTCGGTCACATTCCAATGTGAACGGGGGCATGGGTTTCCACTTTGGCTTGCTCATCAACTTTGCAGTAGTCAGCGATTCTCCTACTTCGTGGCGGTATATCTACCGTCAGCCACAATGCAACCACAATGCGCCAGTCGTTTCTCCAATTGGAGGATCCAAGCAAGGCCAGGTCCTTCTTCACTTGGTCTTTCCTAAGGAGTGGACATCTTTCTCTTCCTCAGTTTCCCCCGGCGGGTACTGTGTCGAATACTCTCAGAGCTGGGGTGTCCATACGGGTGAAATGACCTAGCCAGCGCAGTCGCGATCTCTTAATTTGCTGAACTATGTCAATATTGTCGCATATATAATATTATACAACTCATCCTGCGTTATTCGCTGTGGCCAATGCTCAAAGGACCATAAATCCCGTAACGTCGGGTCATCGGATCCATGCCTCTGCACCATATAGCAAAACGGAATATTGAGTGAATTATAGAGTTTGGCTTTTGTTCGACAAGAGAGGACTTTACTTTTCATTACTGTCTGAAAAAAAAAACAGTTTTCCGGTAGCCTAGAGCTAAGATTGATCTTAGCAACTTTCTCTCCTTCCCACCTAGCTTCGACCGGTACGTAAAAAGCTCACTACGCTTCTTCTCCAGAGCCTATCCATGAGCAGGGTAAAATCTTCCTCGAGTAGGCTTTGCGAATCAGTGATTCTAGTTTTCAAGAATGTAGTTGAAGTAGGGTGCTAACGACAATTATTCGTAAAGCATTAGAGAGTAACGAATCGAACAAGCAAGCCATGGCGTAATCAAATATAGAGAGAAATAAATGTCAACAATTTAACGCATTGATTTAGGAAAGCACGTATTGATACTGGTTGGCATTAGAAAACAATACCATCGGCATTTCAAAGGTGAGATACCAGCTTGTAGTTTATAGAACTTAAAAAGGGTAACAAAAATATATACCTATATAATTATTATAAAAAATTTTATGCTCATAAAACTAATTTTATCTTTACCCCTGCTATTATCGTGCATTCCATTGTGAATGAATTGTTCAATTAAATTTAGTTGAATTTTATGAGTATATATGCATATGTTTTAACTTCTTTCAGCCGCTTTCTGCTTCAACACGAATGACCTGGACAATTCGATTGCAGCCAACGACCCGATTTTATACACCATTCTGCCGTCGAGCATGTCTATTGGGATCTTCGGTCAATACGAGCAACTTAATGGCCGTCACAATATTTCTCAAATTATTATGTAAGTGATTCTGTTACATAACCACTCAATGATAGACGATTAGATTTGGTGTGCATTAATTTTACCATTTATCTTCATTCAGAGCTGATGCTCCCAACATTGAAGTCCAAACAGATGCCCCAGCGATTGTTGTGCTCGTCGATTACTTTACTATAATTCCGAAACAAGTTATGCCAATTTGTTTAGAGTTCCCACTTTCATGTAGCAGCCAGAAAAATGATAGGGATAACACAGACGGATTTCTTGAGGGCACAGCCATATTAAACAGCGAGGATTGCTTTGTCGTCGTTGGTTCAATGGAGTTTATATACATGGATAAGTATCAGCAGTGGCTCGAAATGAAAATGATGCTTCATAATTATCTATTGTAATCTTAGTCCTCAAACTGTGTTATATAACCGAAATCAAGTTGGAAGAATATACTTATAGATGAAGAAATGTATTGGATAAATATATATATATAAATTTTAAATGCCAACAGATTACCTTACTTTAAAAAAATTCGATATTTATAAATATATGGGGTTATTGTATACATATAGTGCGACTAATGTGTGAGAACTTTATCCAAAAACCAAAATCAAGCTATAATTTTCAGCGGGCTATTATTGAAAGTAACTCTACGCTTGTGTCTAAGTTTAGTGCTAGTGTTGCTACTATCACCTAAAACTAAGCGAGATAGATATAGGATTTTATAAAAATGATGAAGAGACGAGTTAAGTTCCGAGTGGCTGTCCGCCCGTTCGTCCGTCTTCAATGAAAAGATTGGATCTTCCTTGACAACGAAGGAAGTTCGGTAATTCAGATGGTAACCCATAAAGTGTGTTAACTCAAGTGGACGAGTCAAAAGTGGTAATTTAGTGGTACCATACGACCAAACATTGGCCAAATCGGACCAAAACTATACCAGCCCCCAGATACCGAATATATGTACCGCAGTGTATCTATGCACTTTTCTGCCTAAATGTCAGAATTTTGAAATATCTAGTTGCCTCATATATTGGTAATAGTACGTGAAGTACCCTCACGAAACCAAGAGACCATCTCCTTCTTTTAATAATATGGTATTGCAAAAAATAGATAAAATCGTGTCAACACTACCCCAATTTCTTTTAAAAGTGGCTTTCTCTATCAAAATAAATAAAAGTCAAAGACAAGCTCTAAAAGTATCCGACATTCCATTCAATAATTCTCAAAGTCGTAAAATTTTGTAAATTGATGTTTCCGATACTCAAATTTAAATTATTTTGCTACGAGAATATTTATTATTTTTACTTTTAACACTCAATTTGTTTTCCTAATAAACCGCGGGTCACACCGCATGGTACAACAACTATGTGTGCATATGTATGTATTTATTTCTTTCAATGTCGAAACCTTTGAAATCTTTACTTTGCCATTAGATTTCTACATATTTTCCATTTCATACAAAGGTTCTTTGTCCGAGCTTATCATAGTTTTCTGTAATTCTGGTATTTGGTTAAACCTGACGGCAACAATAGGCTCGTTTGTGCAGTCATCATTGCGGGCGGGCTTAAAACTAAGTATGCCAATTATATAGTTCACGCCGTCGCTTTCGGCAGTGATCCCGCTTCCACTATCTCCTTCGCACAGGGTTTCATTTCTGTGAAGTTTATATGCAGGGCGCACACAAATATACCTTCCATTCAATTTGGCGCTACAGTTACGACGAGGCAATACATCCAGTTCGGTTTTATGAAATACTTCTGTGATTTTCTTTGTATCTTTCGGCCAACCATGAAGAAATGCTTTTGTGGAGCTTGCAATATATACGCTCTCAGTTATACATATCGGTCTTATGCTCTTACTCAAAGTAAGTATTTCGCTTAGTTTTAGTAGGGCAACATCGATGTCTCTGAAGTGAGAAAATTTTTGAGAAACATTAACCAGATAGAAATGTAATTGCTTAATACTAAAATGATGTGCTTTCGAAATGTCGAAACAAAAATGTTTTAAATACATGGTGAAGACTATAATAACAGGGTTTTCAATAGGACTGCTACAAAAGTGGACTGAAAGGGACATACAACGACGTTAAATTTATTCTAGGTCTTTCGATATTTATCTTCAGTAAAGTAAGCCATTTTATCATGAAAAAACGAATAAAAATTTTTAAAATTTGCTACCTAAGTTCGAAGTGGCCTCACTTTACTGGTAAAAAAGGTTTTTTGAATAAGAGCGCAACAAAAGTCTTTAAAAAAAAAAAACGGTTTGAGATAACAATTATTTTTTGTTCCTGTAACGATACATTCGTACCTCCTCCATGAGTCACCATTGCATCCCGAAAAAACAAGCCAGCGACGATTGATGGACTTCGTATGAATATCGAACGTGAAATTGTAACAGTATCGGCCAATTTATGCTTGAAAAGCGTCGACAATTAGGTTCAGAGTCTGGACTTCCGCAAGCGTGCCCTGCAAAAGAAGTCGAGTTCCACACATAATGCCATCAAATGTACTTTCACAGAATAAAATAATATAAAAAAAACTTATATAACGGCCTTAAAAAGGCATCGGCTTCGCTTAAATACTGAAGACAGCTCTCAAAGCAATGACGGCTTCAGAGCACCATTAATTATGGCCAGACATTAATATTCAGTTCTTTGGAAAATGCAACTAACGGTATTCGGTTAATTCATAAAGTCAACCGCATGCCACGTAGGTGGGCTTACCCAAATGGCCATTGCCCTGTTGTGGTAGCTGTTACTCTGTAGATACTTTTTCCTGACCTATTCAATAAGTCGTTGGCTCTTTTCCTGTCATATGGAACTAAGGGATTGAATGACTTGTTCACATCACAATATGGTGTATGTAAACTATACATAGTCGATATTTTTTAGAGTTGTTGGGCCAATTATGTATTATGAGGGCAAGCTATATACGTTGACATATACATACCCTCCTCCGAAGATATCCGACACATTAACTGAATTTCCATCGATTATCACTACAACTTTGTCGACGCTAAGAGCTGTATCATCTTCAAATTGGACGCAATGTAGAGCTGCAATAAAAACGCATATATAATCAACATGCAAAGAAGGGCTTTTTTACTGAAACTCAACCCAATTAGGGTCAATTTAATATATATTTGTGGTAAAAAGTCCACAATGGGTACTCAGGTACACATAACCGATTTCTAGGCATTTATATTGCGAATATTGATGACATTATTTATGTAATTTTTTGTAATAATAACTTAATGGGTATATGATTTATATACATCAGTATGAAAGAATCAGTTGGATTTTAAAATTGTATTATGTGAGAAGTGGATGGGGTGGATTTGTAAGCCTCTAGGAGAGGAAGCCTTTTACGCCCACAGGAACTCCTGAATGTTTCATGGCAATATCTCAATTTTGACTGAAGTCATCGCTTGCATAGTCACACGGACAGACAGAAAGTCATACGGATTTTAACTCGTCCAGTCATCATAATTATTTACAAATGTATAACTCTATATCGATCTCAATTAGTTGTAGGTGCTGCAAACAACTCTTAGTGAACATACTCTGTAGCAATATGTTGCGAGGGATCAAAAATTCGGTACCGAAACAAAACGCGACCTAATAATATGCTATTTTTTAATGTGGATGTGGAATAAATCGGCCCCATTCACCCAGCCATTTAGGCACATTTCAGTTTTATCTGTTGAACTGTGGATTCAGTCGCATTTGATATTTTCTCTCTATTGGAGTTAATAATATTGGAGGCAAATACCAAACGCCCCTTATTTGAAGGAAATATTTCACTCACCAGTTATCACAATACTTGGAGAGACAATAGTACCTCCGCACCTCTGGTTCAAATATGTTTTGACACCGACGTGCCATGGAGCTACTGATGCGTTATCCGATGCATAACGACCGCAAATCGGTTCACAATTGTCTTTCCTTTTACTCCATTTTCCATCACGTTCGCAAGTCATCTCATAAGAAGCAGAATCTCTGACATTAAAATAATGTATAAAGTAAATAAAATGAAAAAATAATATATCACATGTAGTACAGAGCGAAAGAACAATTAGAACCTCATACAACGCAGTCGTCTAACTATTGAAGTAAACTACAATACATATAATGAAACAAACTTAATCGAATGAAATAAAAAATTTTACGACAAGGCGCTACTCGTACTGCAGAGCTACAAAATGTTTCCCTCAAACAAAAAAAAAAAATAATAATAATACTATTGGTAAATTATTGATCACACGAATGATACACCCTGTTCAGGAAAGTTTCAAGAAGAAGAAGAAGAAGAGAAGTTGAAGAAAATGCTTTTAAATATTTCAAAATGCTTTATTATTAAATAGTCTGAGTAGCGCCCAGTCTTTTAACCATGAGAATCCTAATACTGTAGAGTCTTTTAGAACTTATAGTATTAGATCGGCAATACTTTATACGAACCCTAGTTCTTCCGGCATTTTATAACCATCAGCACACGACACTTTCGCAACCGTACGAGGTACTATTTTGTTACAATCAACCTTCGATCCACGAAGCGAGCATTGGGCTGTTGTAGATTTGCTGTTGTTTAGTATTCTTGCATCGCAATATTCTGAAAAAGATTTCAATAAATTAGTAAATTAGCGTACCTTTTTCTTCGGTGTAACCGAACCGTTATACTCTCGTAATTTGTGGGTCATAAAGGCGGAAAATATGTTCAGGTGACGAAAAAACTGTATATTAAATAAATAAAAGACTTGCAAATGGATTAAAATTTAGTTTTAGACAAACCGTGCATGGTTAGAATCATTCATTACTAATTTCTGCATCATGTCCGATTTTAATATATATATACATACTTACATCGATCTAATTTAGAAAAAATATTATTTTCATCATATTAATGTGGCAAATTGTTGTAATCGCGGGCCTTACGTATTGCTATTGTAAATATATTGCGCCGAAGGGGGGTCTACGAGCTTTGTTCAAAAAGTATCGCGAATTTTGTATTTCTAATACCAATTTAACGCAACAAAACAATCGAATCTCGTGTACTGGTAACCCGCGAAAATTCAAAATTTGCGTTTGGGTTTTATAAACCTCGCATTTCCTTTTGACATTAATCTAAAATATAAACGGGATCCTACGACAGTAGTTTCTCGCTTTTTATAACTTTTTTTTAGCATCACATGTATGTATGTATGTATATAGCTTTGTCCAGTTCGTCTGTAAGTTGAGTAAAAATTGAAGGGCCTGAATGCCACACCTTTGGCATTCAAGAGAGGTCGATGTTTTAAATGGGCGTAATTGGACAATAAACGAAAACCTATAAAGTGTCAGAACTAAGCACTAATATAGTTCGTTATCTTAACGAACTTTGGCCCCCCACCTTCAGATGAAATCCTATATCCCAGGAACTACGCTACCAATTTCATCCTAATTTGTTATGTGAKGTTACTAAGTCATTCCTATTACATATTGTGAAATCGGAATACTATATCGGCATAAAACTTTATACAAGTAGTGCTCTTAAGGTATTTATTCCTATGCCCAACAACTTTTTTTGATAAAAGKCAGTCACTGATGTTCTCATGTTCGCTATCTGGGGGCTTGAAAAGTACCCAATATGTTAATAAGAGCAAAATTGTTATACTCTGTGCTCCAAGTTGCGAAAGTATAACAACAAAGCAGGATAGAAAAAGTTATTAAAAAAATATACTGACACACACATTCGAATCCATATGAAATATATAACGTTATACTCACTTATACACTGCGGTAGTGGGGAATCCCACCTACCATTTCTTTCACATATTCTTCTCTGTTCGGTATTGTTTTCAGGGAAGAAGAAGTTATTGCTACATTTAATAATAATGCGTGTGTTGACGGGAACTCGGCCCCCGGGAATAATGTTATAATTCTCGAGCTCATTTTTTATATAGTAATTTCGATCTCGTCTAACTAGACAGCCCTGATTTGGTGTTGTAGAGACTGGATTTTTTATTACATTTCCACACGTTTTCTCATCCGAATTATCATGACAATCTTTAATGTTATTACATTTTTTAGTTAGAGGAATGCATCCACCAGATTTGCAACGGAAATGCGTATTGGACGGACAAGGTAATAATTTGCACAAATTTGGCCATTCGTCACTGCCATCTCTAGGACAATCGATTTTTCCGTTACAAAATTCATTTTTTGGAATAAAATCGCCAGACTCACACGATTTGAATTCTTCAGGATTTCTGCAAAAACAGAAACACATATATTTAATAATTAAATTAAGTCACGAAAGAAAGTTAAGCTTTAGCAAGAATGATTACTCTTTATGTTTGTTGCAATAATATTTCCACTCATCCGATTTGTCAGCACAATTGAAATAGTTATCGCAGTGGTACTCTATTGGAATGCAAGCGCCATAATTACACTTCACATGATCATTAGGGCACTCCTGGTTTCGACAGGGACTTTCTGTGATATCATTCCACAAGAATTCGTCAGAACCATCTTTACAATCCTTTATGCCATTGCATACATCCAAACAGTCGATAGTGGAACCATCAGTACAGTTAAAGCCCTGGTCGTGATCGCATATTTCTACAAATGAAAAATAAATAATATATTATTATTTAGATATATTTCCATACGATTGCAAGTACACACAATCTTTCTTGAGAGCTTTTTATACTCTCGCAATAATTTTCTCAGAGTATAATCTGTGGGCTGAAAATCTTTAAAATGTGAGTTTGGCCCTCAAACCACCAAGGCAAATCGATAGACATGTTGAAAAGAAGTTTTAATACCGCGTTATATATGTAGTGAAATCGGATATTAATTAAAAAATACTAAAATTGCTATAACACACTAAATAAACACACCGGGAACATAAAATCTTATGTCAAATATTCTACAGAAGACCTTTATAGGAATCTGTGCAAATATTGGACAAAAGGGAGGAAATTCTATATCTCACTGATATTCTTATGTATTTACAAGGTGTTTTCCAAAGTAAACACGACTTTTTGAATCTTGTGCACCCTGGTGGCGCCATCTATATGTCGACTATTGCGTTAGAATCTGCTATCTTTATCGATTGTCCAGTGAGAATTTCATGACATTTCATTGATTGGAAGTGAAGTTATTGCGTTTTAAGTGTCCGTATGAACTTAGAACAAAAAAAAAAAAATTAATTTTGTTTTAAAATTGGTAAAACTTTTACCGAAACGTTTGAATTGATCAAACAAGTTTATGGCATGATGAATGCACGAATGGTGTCAACGTTTTCACAGTGCTTGTGAGGACATATATTACGATCAACATCAACGAGCCGAAATCCCTAAAATTGCGCATGGAGAAGTTTTTATGATAGCAAAGGTATTGTCCACAAAGAATTTGTTCCACCCAGTCACAACGTTCATGCGATATTTTACCTTGGAGTTTTGAAACGGTTGGTGCGCCGTATTTGACTGTTTGACCGTTTGTTGCACGATAATGCGCCATCTCTTCGATCGACGCTTAGGACCGAATATTTGACCAAAAATCAAATTTTAACCATTAACCACTCCCCGTATTCACCTGAAATGGCATGGTGCGACTTCTTCCTTTACGAAAAAATGCATTTGCAAATGAAAGGAAAGCGTAATGCAGACGTAGAAGCCATTCAAAAAGCTTGCACCGGCATATTGGCGGCCATACCGGCCAACGTGCTAACATACTCGTTCGACATGCTTTTGGACCCTACAAAAAGGAGACTGTTTTGAATAAAATAAATTGATTTTGCCGAAAACACCATTTGTTCTGTTTTTTTTTAAGTCCCGTTTACTTTGGAACGCACCTTGTGGTAATGATGGTAGTCGGGTCTACCTAACAGGAACGAATATAGATTTTTATACTTTTGAAGTGAAGTTATTTTGTAACAACAAAGGAATTTATAAGGTCGGGTGTTTTATGCTCTCGCAATTTGTGAGGCATTTTGACAAAGCTACATATATATTAAACAAGAAAAAATCTTCAATTCGGCTGTACCGAAGCTATAATATTCCTCAGCTGCATTTCTCATAACACCTGCCTGTAAAACTAATTTTGAAACCGTAACCGTCTAGCGATTTACATTCAACGGAAAATATTTTGTTTTTTCTAGCCATTTTGTGTCTATAGTGGTTTGAATGACGGTTCCACCAAATGTGTAAAAAGACGGAATTTCTTGAAGGTCGTCCAAAGTCACTACTGGTTTATATTGTGCGCAAACTGTTACTGCAAGATCGTCGTGGGACCTATCGTGGGATTGAGACAACTATGGACTTTAGTGAGATCAGCATTCAATAAATATTGCTGGAACATTTGGTTGGAGCAAATATTTTTCACTTGTGATCTCACACAAATTGTTGATCGGTCAAAACAAGACTCGTTGCGATTGCGGATTTATACGTATGAATCCGAAGGTAAACAACAGCCGACTGTAGCAACCGTTGTTCTAGTGATACACAAGTATTTTTGTGCTTTTTGTCTCTTAAGAAAGCATGAAATCTAACCGCCGACGATAGATCAGTCTTCATTTCAACATTGAGAGGACTCATACATCGACTGAAACAACTGTATATTTGAAGTGCTCGATTTGATTTATTAACTTATGTTGAAGGTCCAGCACTAAACCACATATATTTTAAGGAAACTTGTGTACTTAGATGAATTAAAATTACACATGTTTCCACCAACCTTAACGGATTGAAGTCTAGCGGAAAGTCGGCTATATGTTGGGTGCAGAGATGGGCTAATTGACATAGTTTGCATATGGTTTGTTAGAATAAAATATATTCATAATAATTATAAAAATGTAGTTTATAAGAGTTGGAGTTATCCGTAAACTAAGTTTATTAGTGTTTGACCGATTAATCGGGCATTTTTGGCTGACGCTTAGCCAAATCTTAGAATTTTTTAAATTCCTCAAAAGGTTAAGAGGGTCATCCCATGTGATGGGCTCACGAAATCGACTTTTTTTCCATAAATTGATTTCTGAACATGTCTAGAATACGGTAGTAAAGCGAGGAAGATACAGCAGTTAAAAAAATGAGCTGTGCGGAGCGTTAACTGGCTGACTTGAAACTTTAAATCAAAACCTTTATCAAAACTGTGACATTCAAACTCCATAGTATCACAAAGATGGCTTGACCGAATGACTTGTAATTTGAAGGGTACACTTATCACAGGTAAACGCACGCAACTTTTTTCAAATGTCTACCGAAAGTTCAATTTTTGCTACATTCTTTTGATAATAGCCCATTTCGCGCTTATTTTCTTTTGTTTAAAATAAGACAAGCGGGCTAATATTTTCGAAGCGGTGTATTCAAAACACTAACTCATATTCTACACCATATTTTTAGCTAAA